>NT_165978.1:3968811-4146018 GCF_000143365.1 Chaetomium globosum CBS 148.51
TTTGGTGTGGGTGCACTATGTGGACAGCAGCGTAAGGTGCGGCAGGGGTGGGAGGTGGGTGTTGGGGGGCGCGGCGCCGGAGAGATTGGGCGGGTGGTGTTGGAGGGGGTGGAGAGGTTGAGGCGTTCTTCCTCGATCACTTCTTCTGCGGCTGCGGCTGCGGCTGCGGCTCGGGGTGGGGAGAGGGAAAGAGCGGAAAAGAGGGTGGTGTTGGTGATAGACGGGTTGGATTTTGTGTTGGCGGCGTTGGATCCGAGCTTGGGGCTGGGCCAAGGTCTACAGGGTGCTGGGGATGCCCCGGGAACGGCTATCGCGATGAAGGAGATGTTGATGGAGTTGAGAGAGGTGAGCCTTGTCTTTACTTACGGCGCGGAAGTTGTTGATGTGAACGAGCGCTGACGTGACTTTAGAAAACACACGCTGTCATTATCACGCTGGCCGCTGACGACCCGCTCATCAAGGAGCAGGAGACAACACTAGAGAAGCAGCACGCCTGGTTTGCGCTGAGCCTGGCGCACGAGGCGGGCATGGTCATCAGCCTGAGGCTACTTGACACGGGCACAGCCAAGGATGTGAGTGGTGTCATCAGAATTACGCATCGGGAAGCCCGGGTAAAGGACCATGAGTATTTGTACCATGTGGGAGGCGACGGTGGGGTTAGAGTCTTCGAACGAGGCCAGTAGTAGAGACGATACCCTTCATACTTTGAGAGCCACCTCTGTTTTGCTCGCTGCTAGCTTGCTGAAGACTGGGACTGGTCTGAACCGGCCGGTTTGCCGGTTGTGCTTGCGTCTCCAGAGATCCTTTTCTTTTGCCCGCCCCTGCACAAGAAACTTGGCCAAAAAAGAAGCAGTGTGATTGATCCCAAACGTTACGCCGTTTTCATGACCTGTGCTCGATGCATTGACCACTGAATCGAGCCCCGCGCGCGCGAAATCATGCCATTTGTGGTATTCCAGCGAAAAGCGAGTAGGCCCGTCCGAAAATTGTTCGATCCATGTTACATCGCTCGCCGGAGTTGACCCGTCCCATTGTCCATGCCCCCGCCTGTCATGATAACCGATTATGAAGAAGCCGAAACCGTGGGACCCTGAGCACCCTTGGGCACGCCGGTCTGGAAGCCGTTCTTGAACTTCCTCGAGACTGTGCTGAGGTACCGCATGCGGCCGGTACCGGTGACCTTTCTGCGCTTCGCCTTCTCGGACCAGTTGTCTGTCATGTACCCGTGTCAGCGATCGACTCTCGGGTTGCGACTCAGAGGAGTCAGAAAATGGATTACTGAAAACATACACTTGCGGGTCTTAGCAGCGGGGTAGCCGCACCCGGCGCAGACCTTCTTCTGGTTGTGGAGAGACCGACGGCTGGTGAAGGGGTTAGTCCCTGCCAGAATAATCGTATTGCAGTTTCGAGTTCGTTGCCAACCGGCTGGCTGGTCTCGTTCCACGTATCGGATCAAGGGTTCGTATTCGACTTACCCGCAGCGTCTGCAGAGACCGTGGGTCTTGTTGTGGCTAGAAGTGCGGTCAGCATCCATCCTCAACCAGCAGAACTTTGAGATGGGCGTAAGCGTACCGCTTGCCAAAGCTGGAGGTACCCTTGGCTGTAGTTCCGTGTCAGCGCAGCTGCCCCAACACCAAAACGCATGTATCGATGGAGATGTTTTCAAGTAAATCGGAAGGAGGTGTAATTGTTGTAGGTGCGAAATAATGCGAAAGGTGTCGTCGGACAATCGGGGAGTCGGCGTGGAAGGGGTAATGAGTCTCGACAACGGAGGCGAAGTGGTGATCGCAAAGGGGGGGTGTTAACGTACTCATTTTGGCGGTTTCTCTACAAGCCAATAGAATTAGTATCAAAAAGACTGATGAAGCCGTATGGGGCTTCTAAACTTACCTGCGTCGTCGTCGACAGGCGGATCGTTGTGATGTGCAGGTTCTCGCGGGTCAGGGATCGCGAAATTTTGGGAATGTGTGGCCAAGCGATTTCCTTAGTTAGGGCTGCGGAAAAAATTAGCCACAATTTGCGCCTCGATAAGTGGCTGTATTACCCCACCACCGATAAAACGCCCCACATGTCCGAGTTGTCGGCCCCGAAGAGGCGGCTTCGGACCCACAACGCCGGGGAACTCAACCCGAACCCCAGCTCCGATCGCGTTCGAGATTGCACAAACAACAGCACATATAAATCTCGCACGTGTAGGAGTTCTGGAATACCGTTCTGTAAGGCGCTAAATTCTCGATTTTCCAACATTCGTTCACAGGAGTAGCAGAGCAGTAACAAGTGACAGCCGGAAATTCTAGATGACGACGGCGAACAGCTGCTTTCCATAAACTGACGAGAGTCAGGACTGCATGAGTAATCTTGAATATTGTAGAGTACCCATAAATCTATGGCTCTTTTCCGCCTCAGAGCTTCAGCTTACCGAACTCCGCTAGTGTCCTCTCGTAGTTCTCCTTCGCCGCCTGGGCATCGGCCAGCTTCTTTTTCTCAGCCGTGAGGACGACGTCGCTGACTTTCTCAAACCCTTCACGCCCCATCAGCTCATTTTGTTTTGTAATGGCAATGTTGGTCTTTTGCAGCTTGGTGTTGATCTTCTTGATTTCCGCGTCAATGTCCTTGATTTGTGTGCTGACTTGCAAGAGAACCGCGACGTTGGCGGAGACAACATAGACCGCACAGCCCTTCGGCGACGATGCCTCGTCGGCATCGGGGCCAAGAACGCTGACATCCGCGACGCCCTTGCCGGAAAGCGTCTTGATGGCCTGGAGCTGCGCGCTAACTTTCTCGAAACTCGCTGCCGTGGACGTCTTGATGAACCCGCACCCATCTGAGCGGATATTGTAGTCAGCGGCCAAGGATCGGAGTCCACCGGCGCACTGAAGGCCGAGTTCGTAGTCTTCCGCATCCGACTCAAACTCCAATGTGCTCTCGGGCTCGGGATACGGTGCCAGCATAACTGAGGCCACCGTATCGTCCTTGCTGCGGGGAAGACGTTGCCACAACTCTTCGGTGATGAAAGGCAGGAATGGGTGCAGGAGGCGCAATGCGACATCTAACGTCCGATACAGGGTCTGCTGGACACTCTGCTGCTGCTCCGGGGTGCCATCGCTCAGAATACCCTTGCTGTTCTCGATGAAAACGTCACACAGCTCATCATAAAAGAATTGGTAAGCAAGTTTCGTGGCAGTGGAAAATTGCCGCGCCTCAAGTGCTTCGTTGATACCCTTGACGGCAGAATTCATCCGATGAAGTATCCAGCGCTCTGGGACGGAGAGAGCCGAAGTGTCAAGCTTCGAAGTCGGGACGAAATCCTGGGGCAACTTGCCCAGCACATACTTGCTGGCCTGCCAAACCTTGTTGCAGAACCGGCGGTAGGCGTGCATCACCTTGATATCGAAGCTGATGTCGCCACCACCAGTGGTGTAAGACAACAGGGTAAACCTGAGGGCGTCCGCGCCGCACTCGGGAATGCCACCCGGGAATGCGGTCTTTTGGTACTTGGTGGCGCGCTCAACCTCATCCTCCTTCAGGTTGCCCGTGAGAAGCTTAGCGTGGAGCGCCTCAAGCTCAATACCATTGATGATGTCGAGAGGATCGATAACGTTGCCTAGCGACTTGCTCATCTTTCTGCCTTCGGAGTCGCGGATGAGACTGTGGCAGTAGACCTCGGTGAAAGGCACCTCGCCCGTCAGCTTAAGGCTGAGCATAATCATCCGAATGACCCAGAAGAACAGGATGTCCCAACCCGTCTCCAGCATGCTGGTCGGGAAGAAATTCTTGAAGTCGCTGCTTTCGGTGTTGGGCCAGCCGAGGATAGACATAGGCCACAAACCGGAGCTGAACCAAGTGTCGAGGCAGTCGGGGTCCTGCTCTAGACGGTATTTCTTCCCCGCATACTTGGCCGCGGCCTTCGCCTGGGCCTCCTCGGGCGTCCTGCCGACAACCCATGGGGATTTGTCGGTCTCGCGCTCACCCTCCTCCTCTTCAAGGATGACACGGTAAGCTGGGATGCGGTGGCCCCACCTGGAGATACTATCAGCAACTCGTTCTGTCACGGAAAAAGCTGTAGGACTTACCATAGCTGGCGGGAGATACACCAATCATTCACATTGGCTAGCCACCTGTCGTAGGATTTCCTTGCACTCTCAGGGCTGATCTTGACCTTCCCTTCCTCGACAACCTTCAAGGCGGCATCTGCCATCTCGTTCATCCGCACCCACCATTGAGGCGTCATGTATGGTTCGATAACGTCCTTCGTCTTCTCGCACAGGGGGATGGTCATGGCGTTGGGCTCTTTCTTGACAAAAAGCCCGCGCTTAGTCAGTTCGTCGACGACAGTGTACCGAGCATTGAACCTCTTCTGGCCCTGGAACATGGGGCCAGCATTTTCGTTGAGAGTGCCGTCCTCATTCAGGATGTTGATGAACTCGAGGTTGTGGCGTTCACCCAATTTGTAGTCGTTGAAGTCGTGCGCAGGGGTCAACTTGACCGCTCCGGTACCAAATTCCGGGTCCACGTAACTATCCTCAACGATAGGAAGGAGGCTGCAGCTTGTGAGCAATCAAGTCTTGGTATCGATAGGGATCCAACTAACCGGTCTGTGAAGGGGTGGCGCGCAAATTTGCCAACGAGATGCGTGTAGCGAGTATCGCCCGGGCTAACGGCAATACCACTATCGCCAAGCATGGTCTCAGGACGGGTCGTCGCGACCTCAATCGTCAGGTCGGTGCCGTCAATTGGGTATTTGAAGAAGGTGAGGACGCCGAACTCAACCTTTCGGTCGTAGCCTGGGACATCGAGCATAGTGCGGCCAGTGATGTCCTTGTTCTCTACTTCCAACGAGCTGAGGGCTGTTTGCAGGTGTGTACACCAATTCACCAAGCGGCTCGATCTGTAAATGTACCCCTCGTCATGGAGCCGGCAGAACGTCTCCATGGTGGCGGCACTCAGATTCTCGTTCATGGTGAAAGCCTCGCGTGTCCAGTCCATCGATCCACCCATGAGCCTCTGGGCGTTGTTGATGCGCTCATGGTATTCCCCCTTCCACTCCCAGACAAGCTTCGTGAAGTTCTCGCGGCCAAGTTCCAGGCGCGTCTTCTTCTCTTTCTTCCAGAGCATCTTCTCAACAACAGACTGTGTAGATATGCCGGCATGGTCACAGCCAGGAACCCAGAGCGTGGAGAAGCCCTTCATCCGATGCCACCGAATAAGGGTGTCCTGGAGCGAATTGGCCAAAGCATGGCCGCAGTGGAGTGCGCCGGTCACGTTGGGAGGCGGAAGAGGGATGACGAACTTCCCGAGCTCGGGCGATCGAGCGGGTCGCGGCTGGAAGAAACCGCTTTTCTCCCACCATTGATACCAAGAAGACTCGACTGCCTTGGGGTTGTATGCTTGGAAGTGGGGGTGGTCGAAAGATTGAATGATTTTCTTCTCGCCGGCCGGGGTTTCGTCTTGGTAGGGAGGGAGGGACGGTGCTTGAGCCTTGGGAGGCTTCGGGGCCGCTTGGGCAGCCGCAGCTTTCTGCTGAGGCTGCTGCTGCTTCAGCTTGGCCTGCTTTGCGGCGAACTTGGCCGCTTTATCAGCTTTGGCCTTCTCCTTCTGTTCTAGGCGAGTTGATAAATTTAGCGCCGGCGATGCGTTGATCGGAGACGGGTGCGGAGCTCACCATTCTTCTTGGCCGTGGCCGGATCGACCGCCGGAGCGTCGGCGGCGGGGGCGTCGGGAGCCATGCTTGCTGGTCGTTGCAGGGAGTAGTGTCGAGACGATGGCAGGATGAGGGCCGAGGGGAGTTTGAGTCGCGATTCCCGTCCCAGGCTAGCCAGTCGCCGCAACGAACTCAACATCCAGGGCTTTTGGAGGGGTCAATAGCCCAAAGAGGGGCAGGAGGTGACTCAAAGAGGGGCCCTTCCGGCTTGCAGGAATTTTTGCCGGGCAAGGAGGGGTCAGTGCATGAGTCAAAACGAAGCAGCTCCAGCTGCACCAAAACCTCAAAACCTTCCATTCCACAGACTCCACCTCCCTGCAACACCCTGAGCCCTGACCCTGGCGCAACTGGGCATTCTGGGCCATGCTCCTATCCGGGAACAAGGTTTGAAACTCGTCCTCGCCCACCCGCAATTCATCCAACCGTTGACTGTAAGCACTCTTTACAGCATTCGGGTTTCAAAAATACCCCGGACCGCCGCTCTTTTGTCCAAGGTAAATTAACCTTGGATACCAACTGTGTAGGTACCTAACTAAACATCATCTCATCCAGCCGGATGAGCTCAGGTTGGGATTGCCGAGAGAAGCTCGAAGTTGCTGGCCTACTTAAGAGGAGGCAGCTTTTGCGGTACACGTACCTCCAAGCTAGGTAAGACAGAATGAAGCCTCTTAGTTCAACATGATTAGTGCCTGGTCCTCGACAGCCCCTTTTCGTACTCGTCGTCATGCAGCGGAGCTCTGATGTTGTACTGTGCTGGTTCCTGAGCACCCGAGTCCTTCGAGTTCCTCCCCGACTGTATGCATTTCTGTCAAATACTGTACGGTTATACTGTGACAGGCGAGAGAATGCGGGGAACTCATGCCGATCCTCGTGACAATGAACAAGTACCAATTCAATCAAAACCCTGTTTTAGCGGCATATTTACATGCATTATTACGGATAGATAGGTATCTGTACAAAGTCCGTTTCAGTTGGGCGCTGTGGCACCCCTGGTAAGGCACTGCGGAACCCAGGCAGGTGGTTCTGGGCACGCCGCCCCACCAGTCGTCGCTATCACAAGCACTTGCGGCATGGCATGTCTCGTCATCCATTTCCCTCCCTAACCTTGCGCTTTCCAATCATTCCAATCTTCCTACAACCTAACACGGTTTTAGACTGTTTACACGAATGATCAGACGCGACTCGGCCTGACTCTGCGAGCAGTGCCACCAAAGCCGTTTAATTAGAACCGATATCCTCCGTTAAACTCAGTATTTGTTCGAATTATCGAACGCGTGACAACCCTACGATGCGACCTCCACGGATCGCCATCCTCGTCCTCTTCTTCGCCGCGTCCATCTTCCTTGTCTGCCGGTCTATCAGTTCAGCCCAGCACTCTAGCCCCGTAGCAACGTCATCGCCACCCCAGAAGTCGTCATTCCGAGCCTTCTTCTCGTTCACCGCGCCCTTTTCTCTTTTTCCACCAGCGGCTACAATCACTCTCACCGACGATAACAGCACCTATTTTCCCGCCCGCCCCGCCGCTTTTGGGCCTTCCTTGGGTATCGACGGGCTAAAAGGACAGCTGTGGATAGGGAGCGGCTTTTCCGATGAGACATTACAGGAAGGCGAAGGGGAGGGCGAGCTCGGATGCAGCGATATCCCGGGATGGGAAGATGGAAGGACGAAGCTGGCCATCAAAAACGTCATGCAGGGCTCGGCTAGTACTAAGCCTCACCCCCTTGCTCACGCCGTGAAGAACCTGAAGATGAACGGCCTGGCAAAGGATCCGGCCGTGGGGGACGCAGTACAAAAGAAGCGACCCCATTCCGAAACCAAACACACCAATGATGGGACAGACGACTATCTCCACCAACATTTTCAGCAGACAAGAAACCCTTATAGCAAGGAGCCGATCACGGGTTCGAATCACGCCGACATTCAGTCTATGCAAGAAACTGCGGAGATCACGGGCAAGGTTGCTCTCCTGAGCCGAGGTGGCTGCGGCTTTCTCGAAAAGGTCAAATGGGCTCAGCGTCGGGGCGCCATCGCTCTCATTGTGGGCGATAACCAAAAGGGGGGCCCTTTGATCCAGATGTTCGCCCGGGGCGATGTTGATAACGTTACAATTCCCTCGGTTTTTACCTCGCGGACAAGTGCTCATTTGCTCTCATCGCTCATGCAGTCTGTAAGTTTTGACAATGGCGCCCTGAGCAAGAAGATGGATCCTTTGCGAAAAGAACCGCACTCGACCAAGGCCGAGAGAAATAACGACTCGAAAAAATCACCATTATCGACGAGGCATGTTTCCAAGATTACAACCACGACAGTATCTGCAAGAGGAAACACCATACCGAAACCCGAGAATTCAATTGTGGCTAAGAGAGGCTGGTTTTCCCGACTATTCCGTTGGGGGGATGGCGAGGGTACCTCTGTTGACACCAATCGGCCGCCAACAAGCGGCCGCCTAGACTGGATTCCTGTTGGCGATTGGGATGATGAGCCTGACAAGCTTACTGAGGCCAGCGTTGACAAGGCATCGAAGGCTGGTGCCAAAGGCTCTTCCACGTCGCCTGGGGACGGTTTCCAAATCGGAGTCCAGGATTGGCGTGACCCTGACCTCGCGGGATCGACCGCAGAAAGCAGCGAGGTGTCCAGCTCCCAAGGGTTGGCCAATGGCAATGGCCGATTGAGTAGCGCTGAGACGTTCGCTGGTCAAGCTGACAAGAAGACTGGCTACAACCCACCCACGGAGGTCAATGGGCCCAGAGGCGGGAGCATCACTCCCAGCAGCGGAGAGTATGTGCCCGGAACTGTGGGAAACTCGGCTACTCCAGGGTCCGGGAAATCACAGTCCTCTTCTAGCCCACGAGGTGGACTTCTGTCAAAGATTTTTGGCGGTGACGACGACAGCGCAGAGGACACAACAGTCGGCACACCGGACGAGACCCGACATTCCTCAGCCACGATGCCACGTCCTGATCCTTTGTCCCCTGCTAGTAACAGTGCTCGCGAAGGCCTCTGGGTCACCATTGCGCCCTCGAGCGGCTCCAACCCTTTTTTCGACACTCTCCTAGTTTTGGTTGTCAGCCCTTTGATCACACTAACGGTCGTATACGCTTTACTCATATTGCGGATAAAGATCCGGATGCGAAGGTGGAGAGCCCCCAAGTCTGTGGTAGATCGACTCCCAGTCCGAACGTACCACACGGTCGCCCCTTCGCCTACCCCATCACCGAGGACTCCCTCACCAAGGACACCTTCACCTACAAGCTCTTCGCCCACAACGCCGCTGCTACAAGGCTCTTCGAGATCACGGCCACGATCTCGCGCTTCCCCGGGTGTCCCCGATCAGGGAGACCTATTTACCGCAGGTAGCTCTACTCAGTCCGTGCGGCGGCCTTCTCGCGAGAAGAATTCACATGGAATATCTAGCGAATGGAAAAAGCACATGGGTAAGCAGGTTGAGTGTGTTGTCTGTTTGGAAGAATATGTCGACGGCGTGAGCAAGGTGATGAGTCTCCCCTGCGGACACGAATTTCACGCGGAGTGCATGTAAGTCGCCACTGTCCCACCATACCGTGGATTCAAGGGCCATACTGACGTAACGCAGAACTCCATGGCTCACCACCAGACGACGCACATGCCCAATTTGCAAGAACGACGTTGTACGGTCGCTTGCTCGGGGTACTTCATCGGGGCCACAGTATGAGCCGTTCCATGAGGACGGTTACGAGAGCCCCGAGGAGTCCTCCCGCATGTTCCAAGAGAGGATCCCTTCTCCAAACCAACTTGAGGATCTTGAGCGAGGCCCTTCCTTTAGCCAATCAGCCAGAGACGACTGGCGCGGACCCATCCACGATGTCTGGTACAGCACCCTGGCAAGCCGTTTTGGAGGAAACTCGTCCTTTTCGACAAGACGGGGGAATTCAGGGGAAGATCGCGGTCGATGACCGGCGGCCCAATCCTGAGCTTGGCCAAGGTCCATTCTAGAGCAGTTGCCGGTTATTAGCATCAGGGCGGCTTTTTGTTTTGCATTTCAAGGGGAACGACGGAAGATTGGCGCTTTGGGCATAACTCATTCCCAGGCAACGGGACGGAGGGGTAGGGACACTGGGACTAACACTCGCTTTTTATTCATGCATATTGTGATACCTCTCTCCTATCGGGTTTCTTTCTTTCTTCTGTTTTCTTTTGTTATAATTTTCTTAGGTCGGCGCGGGATTAGGCCTGATCGACCTGTATTGGAACAGGATGCGTCGAACCGAGAAGGTAATGAATGGATGGGGGAATTTGGCTATGGCGAACCCCATCGTATATGAAGTCACATCAAATGCTCCAGAAGCTAGAAATAAATATATTTAGGTCATCTCCACCTTTTCCGTCCCCTTTGTGCTCTCAGTATAACGTATACTTTCCAATCCTAGACGATCCCGAGAGAAATGTGATGACTCCAAGGGTACCTCTGCTAGTTAAACATTCCACGACCCACCCCACTTTCCCTGCCTGGCAACTTTGACACGCTCATCGCGACTACCGCAGACATCATACCTAAGCGGTGACGGAGTTTCTCGGCGGGATTGGATAGGAGAATTCTCGTTGAGCAAAAGTCGTATGCATTTTACGTGGCACTTTCCTTTATCCTCAATCAACCTGCCCATCATTCAAGCTCTCGCGAGACCTTGGGTGTATCTTGACAATTGTCTGCTCAAGCAATCGATCTTGGCATCACCAAGGAACCTGCGCTTGCGCGATCCAACAATCAGCTGCCTCGTTTCTCACGCCGCTCGTTGAGTACACTCATTTAGTGCCTTCCATCCAAGTCCCAAGTCGGGACCACACCCTGCTTGGGCCACTGGCAATGCAGCCATGTCGCGATACCTCGCTCCATCCAAAATCGGGCTGCTGGCGCTCATCGAGTTATACATTGAAGGGGCAGTTCCCAACGATGCCACAATCCCCGTCATCAACTTTCTCACGTCCCACCTGCTTGACTACAGCTTAACGGGTCCCTCCGTCGCCCCCACCGAACGTTGGAAGGAAGCGGAAAACACCATCCGACTCGCCGTGTCGGTTCACCACTTCGAGGAGCTGCTGGCACCCTTCGCGGCGGTCGACCGCCTACCTGGGCGGAGCTTGTGGGACAGGTTTTTGGAGAAACTCTGGGGCATTGATTCACTGCATACCCTACACGAGTTTTTCGATCAGCTCCCGAACCACCTGGCGAGAACGAAGGCTGAGTTGCGTGAACTGGCCTCGCGTGGGGAGGAGCCCCCTTCCGGTGTCCTCCTCACGCGCAATTCGCCCTTCGGCGTCTTTATCAGAAAGGCACACCTCGAGTACACGAGATTGTACTTTGATTACGTGGCCAACCTTTGGAAGACGTTCGTCAAATACCGTCAGCCAACCGCTGCATACTGGAGACGCCGGAATCCTCACCACAGCCGGCTTAGTTTTGACTCGGTGCTCCTTGAAGGCGAGCATGAATGGGGGCTACAGACGGACGGGATCGCCGTGGCGGCGTACGGAAATATGCTGCTCATGGACGGCCAAGACGCCGAACTTCCAGTCAGCACCGACGATATTGAGAGTCTCCTGGAGTTCCAGATTGAGCAGGTTCAGAGTAAGCTTCCCGTATAATCCTGTTGAAAGCAAGCAAGTCGACTTACCGTGACAGAATACGGAACTAGGGTACCACCAAGGATCCGAGAGCAGTTTCAAAAACTCGTCAAAAGCAGCCGTATCGTCCCAAGCTTGTCACATTACCTCAAGTTCGTCCTGCATGCTCCCGGTTTATCGGACTTTGGCTGACCACGAGTAGCTTCTCCGATTCATGGCGGTCGGGCGAGTTCCCAGCGGCCTTCGACCACCTCCACCGCTATTTTGATTACACCATGCAGAACCGGGACCGCTTATTCTATCAATATGCGCTACTAAACTTGGGGATTGTGCAGTCGGACTTTGGCTGTCACAAAGAGGCTGTGGCGACCATGCTCGAAGCCATTTCAACCGCAAAGGAAAATCAGGATACCACGTGCCTCAACTTTGCGCTAAATTGGTTTTTTCACTTCGGCAGAGCTCACCCAAACCTCGTCAAGGAACTCGAGGATAACAGCATGCTCGGGAGTGGCAAGGAGTTGCTGGCCTTCCTCCGCGCGAAGGCCAAAGAGACCGGCATGTGGATATTATGGAGCTCGGCGCTCTTGAGCGAGGCCAAAATGGGGCTGGCAAATGGCGAGAGCATCTCGGTCGCTGTCGAAAGCATGGTCCGAAGTTCTCAAGTTATTGTGGAGAAGAATGTCAAGGCAATGATGGGTCCGCAGCTCTCCATTGGAATTGCCTTGTGGGATAGGCTCGGTATGGCGGCCATGTCAAAGATGACGTGCGAGGTGTTCCTCCGTTGCCATGTCCATAGTTCCGTGTTTGACGATGAGCTGAAGCTCACCTGTCGGATGGCGGGCATGCTTGCCGGCAAAGGGCAATACGAGGCTGCATACGCCAAACTGGAAACCATAGACACCAACTCACTCCGGTCCGCGAAACCAGACCAATACTGGCACCTCCACCGCGGCCTCCTGAAACTACGCCGAGATCTCCATCACAACAACCTCGACTCAGCTGAGGTCCTGCTCTCTCAACTCCTCCAAAATTCCTCCGAAGACATCGAATCCGACATAGTCTTTATCATCGACACCCTCCATATCGAGGCCCTCATGCGCCGTAACGATTTTGATGCCGCCTTCACTAAGGTTGATAGGCTCATCTCCGAACTCCGCGAAAGTGACCGGGACTCGTCTCTACGCATCCGGCTCCTTCTCATCAAAATCCAGCTGTTCGACCGCATCGGCCGGCCAGAGAAGGGCTTCACGCTCGCGATGCGTGCAGCAAGCATGGCGTGGCGGGCGCGGCTCCTAGCTCTGCTTTGGGAGGCGGTGGGAGCGTTGGCCAACATCCTCAACGCGCTCGGCGAGTTTGCTGCCGCTGACCGCCTTCTCGTCGCTGTCATCCCGCGTTACCTCGAGACGGACATCACCTACACAGCTGGTTCTCTATACAACATCCTCGCCGACGCGAGGGTGGGGTTAGCGGGGGAGATGAAGAAGGAGCGCAGTTCGGGGCTATCATTAGAGAGGGCAAGAGTGATGGCGATGGCGCACGAGGCACTAGACGGGGCGTTTTGTTGTTTTGAGGCTGTGGAGGATGTGGTTGGAAGATGTGAGGTAATGGCTAAGAAGGCGACGCTTTTTAGGGTGGAGGGAGATCTTGCTAGGGCGGATGAGTGTGCGGATGCGTATCTGAAGGTGCGGGACGAAGAGCAAGCGATGAAAGGGTGATATGAATCACAGGGGCCCAAGGAAATAGGTGAAGGAAGAAGACCAGAAAAGCGACGGAAACAAACTAGCCGTCCAGACTGAATCAAGAAAGGGGCTTCGCAGCGGGCTACCCCCCGCCCCGATGAGCTTCTGTTTTTTGCTGCCCTTTCTGCTCATCTCGAACTCGATGGTCTATTAGATATGATGGGCTGGGGATTTACTTGAGAAGAGCAAACCTCATGCAACAAGGCCAGGCCAGAGGTAGAAAATTCCCGTGTATTGACTTGTATGTTTCAGTCAACATGTATGTGAGAACAATGAAAGGCATCATAGTGAGGCGTTTCATGGAAGCCGATATCTCCTGCTGGATCTAGGGACCTGGTGGGAATGCTGGTTGTCGATCCAAACTTCTGGGCCCAAAATCATCCCACCGACTGGAGAGTGGTGGATGTGTTTGACTCTCCGGTGCCGCTATTTGTACATACCAAACCCCCTCACGTTCCATATTGAGTTATGTGCCAAACCGAACTGGCAGTCAAATGCAAACGCGACGTAGTCCAGGCAGCGGTGCAAATTTGTCACTGAAATCCGGATGGCCGGGATTCGATTCTTCAACTCTAGGAAACATGTACAGTTGATTGCTGTTTGTTGGTCCTTTCTCGGCCTCATCTACGTTCACCCTCCCATTGTCTCCGAACCTCCTTGAGAGACGGCCAGATCACTCCTTCTCTTGTCGTTTAGGTGGTCTTGTCCTTGTTGTGGTAGTTGACCGAGTCGTTCCAGCTGTGCGTCATGGTTAGCGAGCGGGCCACATTTCGGTTTTGGCTTCCTCATCACTCTCCTCAGCCCAGAGAAGTGCAACGAGAATTTGGCAGATATACGTACAAGAGGGTCTGTCAGGGTTTGTTAGCTTCGTAGGGCACAAAGAAACGAGGGGAATAAACGTACCTTGTCACCATCGCCCCATTGGTAGTTCTTGGTGCGGATGTTCTGGTAAGGGTACTCGACGCGCTCCTCGAGAGGGGGCATATGCGACCAGTGTTCCCAATGCTCGTTCCAGAGCATGTAGGCGTTGGCGCCGGCGAGGATGAGCGCGGGGGGGATGCCGCTGTTGGGGTTGCCCTTGTTAGCTCCGCTTCTGGTTTAATATTGCGTTTCTCCCTCTCTGGCTCCTTCCATCTTGCTCTCTCAGTTCTCTGACAGCTCCGCCCTCCTCCTCTGAAGCTTTGCGAGATTGACAGGCCGTCGGTTCGATGGTCCAGGGCATAGGTTTATGAAAACCACGCATGGAGGATCGCTGGGGATGGGGGGAAGGGGCCATACTAGATGGAAATCTTGCGCCAGAGCTCTGCTTAGCTGTTAGCCTTCTGACCGGTTAGCAACAAAGATGCTCCGGAGGGGTTCGCACCAGTGGTGGGACCGGCGTGCTCCTTCACATGGCGGCGTTCGCGGACGAAGCTGTTCTCGGTCTCGGTGCTGGCAAAGCGGCGCTGGGCCTGGGCGCGGGCCTGGGCAGTGAGGCGCTGGGTAGCGCGAGCGATCTGGCGCTGCGCAAACATCGTGGTCGGCTGCGTCGTCGGCGACTCGATTTGAGGTGGTGTGGTGTGTCAATTGCGTGGGGGGGCTTCCAAGGTGAAGCAAGCAATGGATGAAGCAACTGACCCGCTTTTGCTCGAGCTCGGGTGAGGTCAGACCCCAATGAATCCAATCAGGTCATTTTCGGCCAGACCTCGGGTGTGCGGCAGCGAGTGTACGAGCCAAGAACTCTGGCAAACTGTGATGACATAATCTTGGTAAAAGAATGGGGCCAGACCATAATCCAGTCAGGTGACCTCGCGATCGGCAAGCGTGGTGTTCGTGACGCCTGCCATATCAGGTCGCGACCGCCTCGAGTTTAAGGCGAGTTGGGAGACCAAACGCTACATTGCGCTGCCCATTCATTCATGTGAATTAACAAATTTGAAACCAAGCTGCTTAAATCTGGGAACACTGTTGTTGGCGATGCAATCTCCAAATGTAAAGCCACAATTTCCGCCTTGATTCCGAGATCTCGCTCCCGAGTCCTCACCGCGCCTCCATCGCTTGAACCCTGCGGTCTTACGCCATTTCGCCCATGGTCTCTTGGACCTGCCACTCATTTGAGGAGTTTGGAAACCTCAAACTACCTATTCCAGCGGGGTTGGCGTATTTTGGTGGGTTAAGTCGGTCAGGTCTGAAGTCGTGACATCACAGCCATCCATTTTTCGAGCAGACAATACCCAAGTCAAGATGCCGCTTCGGATCACGACATGGAACGGTAAAACATCTTTGCCCACTCACTGCCGCCTATGTTCTTGCCGTTAATATTCTCGTAGTCAACGGCATAAGGAATCCCTTTGGGTACCAACCGTGGCGGGAGAAACGCACCTTCCAGGTATCACGGCCGTAACCCTCCCACGCGCCAGAACCAAACTGACCAGCTTGCAGGCCATGTTTGACACGCTGGAAGCCGACATTGTGGTGATGCAGGAGACCAAAATCCAGAGAAAAGATCTCAGGGACGACATGGTTTTGGTCCCCGGCTGGGACGTGTTCTTCAGTCTTCCAAAGTACAAAAAAGGTTGGTCGGCGCCAGATAGTTCGTTGATCATTACACTCGTGTTAATCCACTGTATAGGATACTCTGGCGTGGCCATTTATACACGCTCCTCGAAATGCTGCCCAATCCGTGCAGAAGAAGGCATCACCGGCACGCTCTGCCCCCCGAATTCCTCGACCAAGTTCCAGCACCTGCCTGTTGACCAGCAGATTGGCGGGTACCCGACCCCCGGGCAACTTTCAGACTATGTTGACGAACCAACCCTCGATTCTGAAGGTCGTTGCGTTATCCTAGAGTTCCCCGCCTTCGTTCTCATTGGGGTTTACAGCCCTGCGACCCGGGACGAGACGAGAGACGAGTTCCGCCAGGCCTACATCAATGCCATCGACGTCAGGGTTCGCAACCTTGTTGCTATGGGAAAACAGGTTTTTCTCTGTGGTGACCTCAACATCATCCGCTCTGAGCAAGATACCGCCGGCTTGGCAGAGCGCCTGCGGAAGGAGGAGATGACACTCGACGATTTCTTCTCCACCCCCTCTCGGTGCTTTTTGAACCACATCGTGTTTGGAGGGCACGTCGCTGGGGAGAGAGAGGAAGGCAGGGAAGAGCCCGTGCTCTGGGATCTCTGCAGAGAGTTCCATCCTACCCGCCCCGGCATGTACACCTGCTGGGATACTAGGAAGAATGCACGGCCGGGCAACTTTGGGAGCCGGATAGACTACGTGCTTTGCAGCTCCGGAATCAAGGATTGGTTCATTGACTCCAACATTCAAGAAGGCCTGCTAGGCTCAGATCACTGTCCCGTATACGCTACTATTGACGACACTGTCGATGTTAATGGCACCAAGGTCTGCATTGAGGATCTCATGAACCCCGCAAACATGTTCAAGGATGGCAAACGCCAGCGGGAATGGTCACCAAAGGATCTGCTTCCAGCCTCAGCCAAGCTTATCCCCGAGTTCGACCGCCGACGAAATATCCGGGACATGTTTTCCAAGAAAGCTGCACCACCTTCAAAGGCGGATTCCAGCCTCGCTACGCCTGGCTCTCAGGAGACACCCCGCGTCGCTGATACCGCACTCAATGAAGGGAACAGTAACGTGTCCCGGATAGCAAACGTTGTTTCCATGCCGCAGTCTTCAAGTCAACCTGTGGGGCTGGCCGCAGCCACCAACACGATGACATCGACTAGCATCACATCCACCTCTCCGCAAAAGCCACCCTTACCGAAACGGCAGGCAGAATCCTCAATATCTCCAAAGCGGCCCCAAAAGAAGGGCAAAGCGACACTCAGCAGAGATAACTCGACAAAGTCAACACCAGGCTTCGGGCAAAGTAGCTTGAAAGGGTTCTTCAAGCCCAAAACACCCACACCAGATACCACACCGACTGTCGAGAACCATAGCGTCGTTGGTACCCCCACCGCCTCAAACAAAAGTGCTACAGCACGAACATCTGGGGAACGACGCGGGCCAGACGAGCCAAGCAGCACGGCCGCCCTCGAAAACGACACCCAGAACCCAATTGAGGAAAGCCCCAAACCACAAAGCTTCTCCCCTGAGAAAGTGTTCGATCCCATCGAGGCAAAAGAGTCCTGGTCCAAGCTGCTTGGCAAACGGGTCCTGCCCCGGTGTGAACATGGCGACAAATGTCAGACGCTGGTAACTAAAAAACCCGGCGTCAATTGCGGTATGTTTTCTCCTTTTCTGCCTCTCTTATTAACCCCACTCTTTCCTGTTTCAAAAGCCGGTCTTGTCTCCTCCTGCTTCACTTATTTCGCCAAAGGATAATTGCCCCTCCCCCCCCCCCCCCGCCACTTCTTGTATCACCAACTCTGTATTCCGTATCCCCGTATCTTGTTACTCGACATCTAAAAGGTCTTGGCTGACGCCCTTGGTAGGCAGATCCTTCTTCATGTGCGCGCGCCCGCTGGGCCCCTCGGGGGACAAAGAACAAGGGACCGAGTTCCGCTGCCGTACCTTCATCTGGAGCAGCGACTGGAACGGCCGCCCGTAACTCCGTAACTCCACGTGGGAGGAGAAGGTGCGGTGTCTCGTCTCGTTGCTTGGCTTGGCTTGGTTCGCTCGTATATATTGTCAAGTAGCTGTTCGGTCGGTCCTGCCAACCGGTCGGTCAATCGATTGGGGAATACGAATTCGGGGCGGGGTGTAGAGGGAGCGTCTCTCCGCTAGGAATGGTCGTCTGGGGTTCTCGGATGCCTCCAAGCCCTGCCGAGATGGCTTTACTTACCTAGCACTCAGCTCGATGGGCTTTGTTCTTGAGCAAATTGCCGTTTCGCAAGTGTTTCTTTGTACTTGTGGCCATGCTAGCCGTCTTTTCGATGCCGAGGGTGACCCGCCGTTTCCAAGTCGCGGCTCCCGAGTCATGTCCGCTTCCCTTCAATAGCCCCTCGCCGTAATTAAGGCGAGTTCGAATTCGTGGTGTGTTCTCGTCGTCCTCCATTCAGCGACGGCATTAGCTACGCCATGTCATTGGCGTGATCGCGGGGCATCGGCTGGGCGAATTGATCGGTGGGGGGACGATTAGGACAACGGCTTCGCCAATGAAATTCTGAGCGTTGAGCATCTCGTAACTCGGAGCACGGTGGAGGGAGGTAACTCTCCGTCGTTCACAGTTAGACAACTCGGAAATCACAATCACGCAAGGAATCGAGCTGGTTGTTATGGCCAAGTCTTGTTTGTGCACCCACTTCTATATATCCTCCGCCAATTGCCCTTTCGGCCTCAGTGTATCTTTAAATCGCCTTCAATCGCCTTCAAGAACCATTTCAATGACAAACAAAACTGAGTAATTTTCAGTTATTCGATCCATCCCGATTTCTGCCCCCTTCCAAGAGGGTATTCCCAGAAGTTCGTCTCCAAGAACTTAGTCCTAGAGTCCATCATTCGAGCTGTTTCCCCCCCCCCTTAGAACTCAATCACAGGATTGTAGCATGAGTGACCGTCAATTAGTGTTGGTGGGTGCCCCCGCAACAAGTTTCCTCAGGCTGTTGTCGCACAATGGTGAAGGCATAGTGCAAATCGTCGTCTCGCGGTCAGAAAGGAATGTGGGGGTTTGGTGTCGAATCCTTTGGCACTCCAAACTGCGATTGAGTCGGATATGGGCCATGGATAAGACGGGTATTGCATTGCAATCTTCTTTGAAGCGAATTTCAGCATCAAAGAACCAGGGAATCGACTCGACATACGAGATGAGATGGGGGCGGGGGCGGGCTGACCTGTTTTTGTGGTTTTGTTTTCAACTTTTTTGGGGGGTTTTTGAGTTCAGTGGTGCTTCTGAATGGTTGTTCCTTGCTATTTTTCTGGTGGATTGGCAACTCTGGATGTCATGGGTCGACCGATTCGAGTCCGTAGTGGTGGGCGTTGGTTGCTGGTTGGAAATCAAAGCCCGGCGGCAATCAATCTCTCAGCGACTGTCATCGGGTCGCGAGTCAAGTTGCGCTTGGACAAGGGAAGCTGGGGATTGCGGCGACCAGCCACATAACGGTAGCCCGGGTACATCTCCTTGTGAATGCGATCCTCCTCGTCGGCCAGGGCCTTGAAGCGGGCTTTGACATGGGGCTCCTCGGACTGCCAGGTCCGCGCAACAATCTGTGCTGTTGGGTGTCAGCACTGCACAGCGACAAGAAAGCAGGAAAAGGCTCACAGATGCAGGCAGCCGTCACGCCAGGGTTGGAAGCGTGGATCTTGGCGGACATCCACTGACGGTAGATAATGAACTGATTGCGAGGCCGACGGATGCGCAGCTTGGAAATCTTCTGATGCTTCACGCCCTGGGGCCCGGTCGGCACCTCGGGGACAAGATCTGGTAAATAGATTAGGTCTCGGACGGCATGGATTGAGATGCCCAAACTCTACTTACCGGGCACAGAGATGCGGATTTCGGTGGACTTGATGACCTGATAGGCATTTTTGTCCAGAGTCTCAGCATAGGGGGCGCTGGTGATCCAGTACTGAGTGGAATCCTTGGGGCGGACAATGACAGCGTGTTTGCCATCGTTGAATTTCCTGAGGAAAGTTAGCTGGCTGAATACCGGCGAGTTGAATGGGTTAGACTCACTTGAAGTTCTCGAGCGCAATGCTCAAGATGCTAATGGCACCAGCTTCATCATCGGTATTGGCGGTGCACTGCACAATCATTTCGTTTCCGTTGAAAACGAACGCCAGAGGAGAGGCGTCCTCAATGGCCGTCAACTTGGTACCGGTGATGCGAGAGGCCATTGCTGCTGTGAACTGGGAAAGTCGAGTTGATTGTCGCTAGAGGTTTGGGGAAACAATGCGAGGTCGCTGGAAACTTGTTGGTTGAGTCGTGAGTTTGGCTTACCGATGAAAAGTCTGAATGGGAGAGTCGTCTCAGAATGACGAGAGAAAAGGGAACTGAATTGGAAGTAAAGTTGAGAACTTGGAGGCAACCTTTTTCGAAAAGCAGTTGTGGGCTAAAATTTGGGAATCGGAAAATCCTCCGAACTTCGCCCCATTGAGGGTTAGTATTGTCATCGTAGAACAATAGTAAGTGGAAGCACAGACAATCCCGAATAACTTCCGTACAATACTAAGGGCGCAAGCATTGTGTGCAGCGAATTGAGGAGCCCCAACCCCATCCAACCTCCTTCGTAGCTTTGAATTTCCTCCGTGTCACTTCCATTCCCACTTCCTGATGGCCAGGGACAGACATCATTGCCGCAAGAAGAAACAACATGAATCGTTGAGCGAGTTCACCTAAAACGAAATCATTGGGATCCGGCTGAGATCAAGAACAGCGTCAAGAACCATGGCCGACCGGCATCGCTCCAAGATTGTATCGTTCCTAGGGAACCAATCTTCTCGCACTCGCGAGATACAAATGGACCGTCGTGCGCTTGGTCTAGTGAGTATCTATTTAGGGTCGTGAGGGACCACGCTAACGCATCTGCTTGTTATCATCCAGGCCGTTCTGCGTATGCAAGCGCAATACACTCGCTCCGTCATCGCGACGGAAATCGAGAAGTTCGAGACCTCCTTCGAGGAGATCCTGCAAACAGCCAATATATTTTTGGTAACCACAGAGAGAGTTTCAAACTCTCCTTCTCTGGTGATTATTGACCAGCCATCCGTGGTCAAGACCGTTTGCCAGTTCCTTGCGGCGTCAAACGCCATTCTCGAATTTCTCGACTTCCAGCAGAAGAGAACCGGCTTTGCATCAGGAGGGGACGAGTCTCTAGAGAGACAAGTCAAAGAAGCCCAACTTCTAGTGAAAGAGCTCCTCACCACCCTTTTTCTTCATAAAAAAGCCGAAACATACCCAGGGAAGGAGTGTGGCCTGACTTACAACGAGGATGTCAAGGTCTATGGCGGGTTCATTCTCCACAAGTATGGTCATGTTGATCAGAGCGACGTCCCCGATCCAGAGGACGAGGATGAGGACGTGGAGAAGCTGGTGCAATACTGGCACACAGAGAACTTGGTTCATCCATTGAGACATGTTCCAGGCACTGCATGGCACAAGTTCTTTGGCAACCTTCAGCCAGGCCCAATCGTGAGCCCAGAGCTGTTTAGGGAGCGCAAACCACAGCCGTACTTCAAGCTCATGTTCCCGACTACCATCACCTGGCTGAAGCCCGAAATCTCCCGTGATTATGATAATTATCGCGAGATGTTCGAGAGAGTAAGGTTGTGATCATGGAGCAAGTCGACGAGTTTGCTAACACGGTGCAATAGTTTCATCGAATCCCTGGGCCACGTCTCTCAGAGTTCGTCAGAGGAGTGAGTACACCTTACCTTTTCGCAAACGCATTGCTAACCAGCGCTAGTCCAAAACCAGACGGATCCAGCGCCGCCTGTCCCATTATTTCAGAGGATGGAAGAGAACTGAGGAGGCAATCATCCTGTGTCTTGAAGATATGAGCGAGGTACGTCACATCTTCGGACATTTACGCACTTGATCACAAAGCTGATTGTGACCAAATAGACTCCTTGCCCGGAATATGATCTCTTGGGTCGCTCAAGGCCCGAGGCGTTGAATGCCGAGATCAATGCACCGGAGCTGGCAGGGATTGCTTTGTTGGGAGACGATATCCCCGATGTCCCCATTTTCTTGGAAGGGGAAGTCCGGAAATACTGTCTCGAGTTTGACGGCCAGTGGAGTTAAGATACTTCAAACTCCATGGGCCTTGTCTTAGAGTTAAGGACCGCAGCTATTTCGCGTGCTTGGAGAAGCTAGTTATTTTGACAAATGAGCCCATTTCGCATAACCATCATCAGAATATGATAGCACCCGAGTGACCAGGAGTGGACAAAGAAGTGATTAACTAAGAGCGTATGTCGCCTTAGGTAAGCGTACTGACCTTTGACCTCCAATTAAATACAAACACACGGTTGGCGCTTTACCTCCCGCATTCCTCGAGAGCCCTAAGTTTCCCTCCTGTCAGAACAATAGCTGGCAGTCACCGCGGAAAAAAAAATCATCGAGCTTTTCGACCCTCGACACTGTAACGCGCTGCACCATTAAGCAACAATGGCGGGCGTCAACCAGATCATCGAAACCTTTGAAGGGCTTCCGCCTGGAGATCGCGAGACGACAATGAAAGCGCTCTCAACCATGATGCGGACTGAGAATCAGCGTCAACCCGCTAAAAAGAAGGTCAACGGGTTCATGGGTTACCGCGGTACGTTAGATAAACGCAAGATATTGTGTCGGTTGATCTAAGATTCTTTAGCATACTACTCATCGCTGTTCTCCCAGCTCGCACAAAAAGACAAGTCGCCTATTATGACGATGCTCTGGAGAGAGGATCCCTTCCACAAGGAGTGGGATTTCATGTGTGCTGTGTATTCGGTGATCAGAGAGTTTCTGTCAGACGAGAATATCACGCTGCAGAACTGGATTCAGTTTGCCATCAAGCACATGGGCATTGTTATCCGCGAGAGCTACTTGGCGGCCCTAGGCTGGAAACTGATACGGCTCGACGATGGCACACACAAGGTTGAGCGCACCGAGGTTCGAGCTGTTCAGAGCTATCTCCAGCCGATGAATGGCCTTGGCCTGTTCATTAACTGCCTCAATGGCGGCCTGCCCGTTGCCAACCCGCTCCCGATCATCGCAAAGCTCACCGACTTGACCAACGACGTCATTTGTGTCAACACTCAGTCCGGGGCTGCCACGAGATTGACAAACACCATGGAGAGCTTCCGCCAACTTGCAAAGAATAACCCGCATCTAGCCATGTCGGCGCTTTTTCAAGTCCCCACAGCTCATCCGCTCATCTCCCAAGGCGTCACCGTGCACCAACTCCCCGACCTTGCGGCAACCGAGCCCTTTTTTACCGCCCAGAGCGAGGATCCGGAGCTGGATGCGATGCTAGACAGGATCTTCCAGGGTGAAGGCAATGGCAGTCCCGGCAACCAGGCCAAACCCGGAAACCAGTTCTACGCGATGGGAATGGAGAATGGCGCATCGGGTACGTATCACCAACTTCAGAACAACGACTAGACCTCACTGCTAACAAAATCGCAGGTTTCAATTGAGACGCCCGCCTCCTGGTTAGCAGCAGACAAGTGTGACAACTCGGCACGAATGCACGAGGAGCCAAGCTAGCCAGCGGGGTGAGGCGGAGAACCCAACCGCGAAGAACCATTCGCAGCCTGACAACATTCGACAAAAAATGGTTCAAGGGAATGAGATTGCCGCGTAATTCGCCAAGCTTAGGTGCCGTCTGAGGCATCTTACATTCCTAGTCCGGGTGGCTGGCAAGCCTACGGCAGCCTGCCGAAGTTTCTGAGACAATCGGTTGTCTGTTGCCACCATTTCCCACAAGACGAGCATTTTCCAATATCACAGCACCCACATGCGGAGAAGCGAAATAGAGGACCACGAGGAGGATAAAAGGACAAATGCGGATGAAGCGGAAAGGGAGGCAAAAGATTTGCCCCTCAAACAAAACAACGCATCCCCCTCTCGGTGTCTCGACCTCACTCGTTTCCCCTCTTTTTCTGCGGCCAAAATCCCCTATGTAGACTAAAAGGCCCCCCGTACACAGTAAAAATGATGAGTGAACAGTTCGCACATATCACGCTGCAAGAGAGGTGTCAGACCCCGTCAGTTATAAGACACGGCGGCACGTCGGAAGCGACCTGTCGTCGATTTAAAGCAAGTTTCTCCACTCCACTAGTTAATGCATATCGATCTGCGGGCCAATCTCCTGCTCAGCCGCAGGCCGCTTTGGGCTTTTGGACTGGGGGCATTCCCGGTTTGGGCGATGCTGTGGATCCTCCCGGTCCATTTTCCTGCAGCGGCGCGGGGTGGAACCGTGGGAGCCATCTTGTGGTTGGACCCGGATCCCGGCCGTTGGCTCCTGCATGTTGGTTTTTGATGGGTACCTGATGTTGTGCTACTGGAAGTTATGTAGGCCACTGATGCATCATCATGTTTATGTCTTGTGACGGCCGTTGCATGCATTGCGTGCTGCGGAACCCGCGTCCGAGTCATGTAATGTATGTAGGTATGGATGGATGTACTCGCGCCCCAGATTATGCCGAGGGCGAGAAGGATCACCAACACAGAGCGGGAATTGGCGGGGAAGGGCGAGCCCGAGCCCGAACAATTTCGGGCGCCGCCAAAGCGAGCGTTTTCGGCTGCCTTGCAGAATTTCCTGCAACGGCCATTCGTGTGCAGGGGTGTTCGGGAAGGAAGGCTGGGATGGTAGGGTTAGGGCTGAGGGCTTGTTTGCTTTTTTTCCCGATCAGCTGACGACGTGCTTGCTGATGGGCAAGTATCATGCAATGCGAACCGAAAGGGGCACGCAGAGCCCCCAGTGCCCGGTGGTTGCGGCGTACTGTGGGAGGAAAAAGGCTGCCGGCGGTTACGGCACCCTTTCCGAGGCCCCATTTCCCGTTTACATACATATATGTGCATACATCGGAGCGAAGCCGACGGGAGGGTTTATTTCCGAGACTGCTCGATGCCGCGTCATACACGTAGCCGACGATGCACAAGATCGGTGGTTTCTACATATTAGATACACACCACACCGCAGATCATGCAGACTTTATACATCGAGCTGACAAGTTTTGCGGGGGTCCGGAGCGGGATGCGAGGGTGGGACGCGGGGAGGGCCGGTCGTGGAAGATGGTGAGGTTTGAGGGTCGGGCCGGGGGGGAGGGGGAGGGGGGGTGCTTACCCGGCGGCCAGCACCGGGAGATCGCAACGGTCCCGCCCTCGCCGCCATGACTGGGGATAGCAAGTTCGCCCTGTCGTTGGGCTTTTGAAAACAGGGAAATCTCGGAGGCCACTCTCGAGTAGCCCGAACAAAAGTAAACACACCTCGTGTCTCGTCGCGTATATGTTGCCAATGTTTGCCCACTCCCGGCAGCGAGGCATTCTCATCTCGACATCGAGCGGTAACTTCCGCCAGCACGAAAACACACGACGTGAACTGCCCAAGAAAGGTCTCCAGGAGTTGATCAAACTAAGTACGTCGAAGTGATGCCGAATAAACCCGAATCGCCGCTACCTTGCCCCGCGGCGGCCCCCAGTCCATACATACAAATACCCTTACTCCTCCTGGTACGAGATCTTGCGCATCTCGCCGAGCCGGTGACGGGCCGCAGACAGCGAGTTCTCTAGTTGAAGGATTTCGACCTGCGTTGCGGAAGCTTGGTTAGACAAATGGCCGGTAAAGCACCAAGATGGCGCGAATGACAAGAACGCGGAAAACATACCTGTTGCTCCATCTCGCGCACCTTGAACTCGTGCGCGCCCAGCTTGGAGTAATCCACCTGTTCCTCCCCGGCATTGCGATCCTTGATCATGGCCTGCACCTGGCGGACAAGAGAGCGGCAAGCGGCACCGACAGCCTTGCTGGCTTGCTCGAGGTTCTCCTGGCTCTTGCTCATAAAACCGGCCTTAACACGACTGGCGGCCACGAGCTGCGCTGTGGACGCCGCCACATCGTTTGACGCCACGATGAGCTGCTCGGGGCTGTTGCGGTTCGAGAGGACGCCGTCGGCCGTCTCAATCAGCGTGTTTGTCGACCCCGCGACCGCTTTGGCAGCCGAGATTAGGCCTTCTGTCCACCTGTTGTTCTTCTTGTAGAAGGCCGTGCGCGACGAGGAACCGCGCCCGGCTTGGACAATCTCCTGTTGTGTGACGGTGGCCGCCTTGATAAGCTGCGCAATGGCCGTGGTGATCGCCATGGCGGCATCCAGGATCGAGTCATGCACCCGAAGCTCGTAGGTGGAGTAGCCATCGCGAGGCTTGTTCTTGAGTTTATTCAAGCGGTCAACCGCGGCCTGAATGGCATCGGCCGCTCTGCTCAGTTCTTGGTCGACAACATCGCCCAGATCGCCTTTGTTGGCGAGCTTGCCGAAGCCCGGCGCAAACGTCTCTACCACCTTGTTGAGTTTCTGGAGGTTCATCTGAACATCATGATTGCTGTTGATTACCACGTCGGTCTTTTGCAGCGAGTCCATTCCCGCCAGTCGGAAACTCAGTAAACTGCGGAAGAAACTGACGGTAGCATGGGCAGATTGGCGCGCGCCGCTGATCATGGCGTCACCCTTCTTCTCGTCGGTGGCCAGACGTGTCAGACCCTTGGCGTTGCTGCAGACATCTGCAATGGCACCAGAAAACACGTTGACGTTCTTGATCAAATCCGCGTGAGTGCTGTTGGGCCCGTCCGCGATGAAGTTGTTGAACGACGTCGCAAACTCGGTGGCGCTGGCCGACGCCTTTTCAATTTGCGACAAGACGTAGGATGGAGAGGCGTTCTGGTTGCCCGCTTGCATGGTCGAGTCGAGCTCGTACATAGCATCGTCAACACGCTGCACTCCTGACTGGAGCACCGAGTCGATGATTTCGTTGATCTTGTCCAGTTGCCCGAGGACTAGGGCATCGATTTGGCCATCGAGCACCTGATCTGATGTGCCCTGGTTGTTTCTTAGCTCGTTAAGCTCAATCAAGGTCTGGTCCATGCCGGCCTTGTACACCTCGAGTTCTTCCTCCTTCTCACGGAGAAGCGCTTCGAGGTCCGAACTGCCGTCTCTCAGCTTGGATTGCGAGTCTTCTAGCGCCCGCGTCTTGTTGCGGAGCGCCTCTTCTAGATCCGCCATCTCGCGGTTGTACTTGGAGAGCATCGTAGAGAGCTCGTTACCCTTGCTCCGCTCCAGGTTGTCGGCGCGATCCAGGGCCATTCGGAGCTCCCGCTTTAACTTCTCCACTTCGTCCTTGTTGGATCCCGACACTCTATCCTTGTCATGGAGGGCCCGATCCCGCTCTCGGATCATGTCGGCTAGCTCGAGGTTCTTCGTCTTGATCTCACGCTCCAACTTCTCTCGTCGGTCAATCGCCTCCTGAGCAGAAGCGGCCTTGAGCTGCACCGACTTGAACTTTTGGAGCAGATCAAGGTGTTCGTGTCGGAGCTGGGAGTACAACTTCGCCAGAGCTTCATACTTGGTCCGCCAGGTATTGACCTGCTCCTGCAGCGCTCGAATCTGGTCATCCTTGCTTCCCACCTGCTGCCCAAAGTTGTTTTGCAGCTGCTGCAGCTCGCCTTCCAGGGCCTTGACACGTTGATCGTACTGCTGCAGCATCAGTTGGTCGCGCTCGTACTGCGCCCGCGCGTTGAGGTTCTCTTGCTCGAGCTCGGCCCAGCCGGCCCTGGGTCTGCCATTGCGCTTGCTGGGCCCGCAGCGCCTCCTGCTCTTGCTGCTGCTGTTCCATCAGCCGCCGCTGTTGCTCTTCAAAATCGCGCTGTGCCTGGAGTTGAGCTTGTTGTTGCGCAAGAAGCGATGCTTGTTGCTGGGCCTCCAATACCCGCTGCTGCTCTTCGTATTCTCGGTTTTGACGATCGATTTCGCTCTTCCAAAACTCGTTGATCTCATCGGGCTCCTCGGACTTCGGCGGCGGGGGAGGCGTTGGCTGCTTTTCAATCTCCTGCTTGGGTCGTGCCGGGAGGGCTGGCGCATTGTCGTCTTCTGCGAGCAGATTGGGCGCGTCTTGTGGTAGCTTGGGGATAGTGATGAGACTGGTGAGGTAGCGGAGATTGGAGCATTCGTAGTAAAACTTGACGAGGCGGTAGTGTTGAGCGTCGTATCTCCCGCGGAGCGGCTCGAGGGCGTCGTTGTCCCCAGTAGCTACATAATGTCAGCCATGTCCGGTGTTGCTAGAGAAAGGCAACCCACTAGAGTGCATCGCCCTCAGCATGCTGGTAATGAACTTGTAGATGCCGTAGCTCTCAGTGACGAGGGGCACTAGCGCAGAGATCCTGCACTCATTGTTGCCCACATTGCGGAAGTGGGAGAAGATTAGCTTTTGGAACTGATCAATCTTGTCCTGCAGGGTCATGAGGTCGGTGATGGTCTCGTAGCCCTCGTTCGGGTCGTTGATGGCCTTGAGGCTGATGTACTCCTCGTACTCGAAGGTGCCGTTGAATTCCGGGTGTTGTTTGTGGAACGAGAGCTTTGCGAGTAGGTAGTAGACGTATTCCTTGATCAAGGGGCCGTAACCGCGCATGCCCTCGCCGGCCATTCCCCGATTCAAGCTGTCGATCCACCCCCTGTTCGCCATTGCCTCTCTAAGGGTCACAGGGTGTCCCTCCTGGAGGACTTTGTGAACGGTGATCAGGGCCTTGAATGTCTGGACCTCGTCGGCGAGGATGGGCTGGACCTTGAGCCCAGCCCAGAAGGACAGGGAGGATTTGTGGTCCCATGTGTAGACGATGCAGCTCCGGACATGCTTGCGTTTTGGGGCCGATTCCTCGGGGCTCGTGGCCTTCTTGATGTTGATGGAAAGCTCGGCTTCGGATCTGCGGGACATGACTGGTTAGCCTACGATACTGGAGACTCGAGAATCGTCGACTGTTCATGGCGGAACGGGGTCGGGGCGCAAACGAACTTGGTATGGTCGAGGCTGCGTATGGTGGCCATGTTGGGCGCCTATCGAGTACCGCCGCGGTACTTGGTCGAATTGCAAATCGGAGGGGTTTAGGATAATGAGACAGCAAACGGCGCTGTACAAGTCAAATCATTTGTATGTATGTACTTTTGTAGGGTCGCGTCAGGGGCTCTCTGCAACAGCTTCGGGTGTATTAGCAACCCCGCGCAGCTTGACAGCGGACAGGAAAAGCTCTCTCAGGTAGAGCAGGTAATTTACGCCGCCAATTTTAGGGGCTTATCGAGAATAAAACAAAAAAAGGGTGATATTAGGAGGTGTTTGTTATGTAAATTAAACCGTGGAGTTCGAAGCTCGCCTCCCATCGTCGTCAGCCCGTCTTGGAAGTTGCGCGGCGATTACCTTGGCTGGGCGCCGGGCTGACCAATCATAGCGTTAGGGATGGAGTTGAGACGGTGGAGTCAGCGGGCACAAGGCTCCCTCACCCCGCCTAGGTATGCCCGCCACGGCGCCACTAGAGATGGGATGGAGGGGCGGGGCACTGCTTACTGTGTGTACATGAGGTACGATCTGAGGCTCCCGTCAACCGGAGGTGTCACGAGAAGGCCGCCTCGTTGGCCGGTCATTTGATGCTTGGAGTCTGGAACCGTCGCATCATCCCAACATCCACCCCAAACTTCGCCCGCCTTCAAAATCCTCAGATTCTTACAAACAACAAAATTCACTGGATACAAACCCTTTCCAACCATCCTATACCCCCCCTTTTCCCTCCATCCACCTGAATGTTGTACCCATCTTCCATCAACATCACCACCTACAACCATGAACATCATTTACTCAACAGTAAATAGCCTGCGCGACAGGTACACCCCTGCGAGCCATACCTCAACCTTCCGAAACACGGGGGAGATTACACCAGAGGAGTTTGTCGCCGCCGGTGACTACTTGGTTTTCAAGTTCCCATCATGGACCTGGTCCGATGCCGAAACGCCCGCCAAGCGCGTTGC
Organism: Chaetomium globosum CBS 148.51; assembly: GCF_000143365.1. NCBI lineage: Eukaryota > Fungi > Ascomycota > Sordariomycetes > Sordariales > Chaetomiaceae > Chaetomium > Chaetomium globosum. The sequence continues at coordinate 3,998,275 of NT_165978.1, forward strand.
CCATCTCCCACCAGAGAAACAGTACCTGGTAACACGAAACGTTCCGTGCCACCGCCGTCTAAACGACGACTTCGCTGGCGACGCGGGCCATGAAGAAGCCGTCGTCGAGGGAGGCAAGAACAGCGGCGATGACGGCTGGCTGCGGACCGGCGGCTTGGCAAGTTCTCAGCCACTCAAGGCGCGGGACGTACGAACGGTAGACGACGCCGGAAATGTGGCCGACCGGGGGGCTATCGATGACGAAGACGACATCCCAGACATGGAAGAGGAAGAAGACGACGAGGCCATCATCCAGGATGGCAGTCACGGCAAGCACAGGTGAGCGATCGCGATATGGCGCTGGACTGCGATGCGCAAATGCTAATTCGATTTCCGTAGCGGGAGCCGAACCTACTCGCTGTACATCACCTACTCGCCATGGTACAAGACCCCTCGGATGTACATGTTGGGCTACCAACCCAACGGCCAAGCACTTATCCCCCATCTCATGATGGAGGACATCGTTGGCGACTACAAGGACAAGACAGTGACCTTGGAAGACTTCCCGTTCTTTGCGACGAGTGTCAAGACGGCGAGCATACATCCCTGCAAACACGCGCCAGTCATGAAGACCCTCCTCGACCGAGCCGACGCGGCCCTCAAGCTGCGCAAGGAGAGGCAGAAGGCTGGCCTGGAAGTGGGCAGCAACCAAGGGCTGGAGGGACTGGAGGCGCAAGTTGTTAAGCTTGCTGTCAGCGGCACCGGTACCGATGTCGCCAACGACGCCAACGACGAATGGGAGGAGGTGCAGCATGACGCTGCCGACCAGGACGTGGCCATCCGGGTAGATCAGTATCTGGTAGTGTTTTTGAAGGCATGTTTCGATTCCCGCTTCGTGGCCCCTGTGGGTTTGAATCTTGACTGACACCTCGACCAGTTCATTGCGAGCGTGACTCCCGGCATTGAGCATGATTTTACCATGGGCGTGTAGTGTGCTTGTCGCAATCAATGTGCTTGTCGCGTCTTCGATGGTTCTCTTGTATTGGCGTGGCGTTTGCGGTTTGGATGCGAGTCATTTAGGCATAGATGGCGACGGGACGAGGATGGACGGATGAACTACTAGGGGCATATCAGTAGGCAGGTACCTAGGTAGCTAGGAGGCACCCAGCACGCTGGCAGCACAGATCAAGTAGGTAGTGGATACTGGTCATGACTAGACCAATCTTCATGACTCGTCCTCCCCATCTTCCTCTTCACTAACCTCCTCGCCCGCCTCGATGGCCTCTTGCCGTTTCCTCGCCGCCCGTTCCCTCTTCTTATCCAACAACTTCTGTAACCTCTTCGCCGCGTTAAACACCCCGTTCGTCCCCGCGCCGCACGCCGCGCAGCTCGGATCCTTCCGATATCGCTTCAGCGCGCACGCCTCACAAAAGTAATGCCCACACCGCGTCACTACCGGCGCCTTGTACGACTCTAAGCAAATGATACACGCAAACGGTATACCCTCCAACATCGCCGCCTCCTCCTCATCCCCATCCCCTCCGTCCTCCTCCCCCGCCAACTTCTTGTCCGCGCTCGCCACCACCGTGCCCCCAATCACCTTCTTTCCCTTGGTCACCGTCTCCCACTCCTTATCCAGCTGCCACCCGTGCGCATAGTCCTCGCGCGCGTGCAGGAACTTGCAGCCGTCGCCGAAGCCGCAGAAACCCGTAATCCGATAATCTTTGCAGATGTCAGGCGCCATGTCGGTGATGGTGACGGTGCGGATGTTGGTCGGCGCCTTGATGGGGCCGACGGTTCGCGCGGGCGGCCGGTCCGGGTTGTGCGCGTGGTAGCGCGTCTGGTTGGCGAGGCCTTTGTAGGTGCCGTCGGGGGCGGAGTTGTCGTTGGGGTTGGTGGAAGAGTTTTTCATGGCGCGGGTTGAGCCGAGGAGGTTGCGTGATGAGAGGGCAGTGGTGGCATCTTCGTCGTACCAGTTGCTTTGCTTGGTTGCTTCGAGCTTGCCGGTGTCGAGGGAGCGCGTGCGGTCGGCTTCGAAGACGGTCGCGGAGAGGTCGGTGTTGTTAGAGGAGCCGGTGGTGGCGCCTTTAGAGGAGGCGACTACCGCGCCAGTGTTTCGTTTCCTACGCTTTATTCTCTGGCCGGCCTCGTCTTCGGAGGAGGAGTAATCCGAGTCGTCGCTGTCGGCGGGTGGTGGTGTCGCTGCGCGTTTTCGGAGGTTGGCCTTGCCCTTTGCGCCGCGCTTCTTGAAGATGGCGACTGGCGCGATTGGCGCTGATGGCGCATCGCTAGGTGTTGTCTCTGCATCCGCCATATTGCTGGAGATGTGTGTAGTGTTTTGGGACGTGCTTCGGTGGCGATTCAGTGAAGTGTTATTAGTTATTTGTAACTAGTTACTTGGAAGATTCCATACGTTAGTTATGTAACTAACTAACATTGGCAAGACCAAGCAGGGTTATGTCATCATTGGTCCAGGCTTGGCGGTGGGTTTGGAAACCTGCAGGGTGTGAGTGAGCTGCTGAACAAAATGGCAGGACATTAGGAAAGAAATGACATGTCCTCAACGCTGCTTTATCACGCCGCCGGACCCCGAAGTTTCCAATTTAGTTTTCTCGTTCAATCATCAGACGCTGTCTCACACACTGTTCACTGCTTGCTCTACAACACCAACTCTTCTTCCACAGATCCCTTCCCCTTTTTCCTCGGCTTTTCAGACAAAACAGACTAGCGAGCGCCGTAATGCCATGCCCACAAATCTAATGATCGAATGATAATTGTGTGCCTTTTGCCTCACTAGTCTTTCGGTCTCGACGGTGTAGACAGGCGACGTTCTTGAACCACCAAGAAACGGCAACTAGTTGTTGAGGAAATATTCCGACCCGCCGAAACAAACACCTTGATAGAAACCCTTGAAACAAAGCCAAGCAGACTCCAACGCCATGTCCACAAGATTTGAGAAAACATGCGCCAAATGCTGCTTGGGGATAGCCGGATGGAGAGGGACGGGTTGCGCCGTGTTGGGGTGATGCGACACCTTGGGGGTAGTCGCGCGGATTAGTGAGCAACCACAGCAGGTGTTGCTGTTGAAGAGTTTGATGGTAGTACAAAAAAAAACAACAGTGAGGAGAGAAGAGAAAGAGAGAATCATCAACGTCGTGACAACCCGTATGCATGGCCGATGTATGCATCGCAGAAACCCCAATGCAGCAGAAAATGGTTCATGTAACGATCGACGAGAAAGTAATGATGCGCTGGCCCTTAGAAAGGGGCATCAGTGTTGATATTCCAAGGAAATGTAGAGAGTGAGCCGGGACGGTGTTCATGCCCGCGACCTCACGGTTCCAACCGGGGTTGGGGCTGATGAAGGGGTGGGCGAGCGGAAGCCTGCAACCGAATGGCGGCCCTTTTTCGCACTATTAGTGAGGGTGCCGACATCGTGTTTGCCTATCCATACTGTTAGTGCCCTCGTTGCGTAGATGTGGCTTGAGAAAGGGGGACTTACCATCGCAGCACGCGCGAACATTTTCGAGGCGATCAGCCTCGCGATCTTGCCTCTCAATCATCTCCCTAACATCTTCCGCGCTGTCTTGCAAGTCGTTGGTTTCGTAAATACCAAGAGCGGAATGGCGCCCCTGGACACTACGACTCCTCATGCTGCCAAAGGTCCCCGAGATCTTGTTTTCTTTCCAGTAACCGCTGATTCTGCTCAGAGTGCCATACGACGGGCGGCCTTGCGACGCTTTGGAGCGCGAGGGGGTCAATGTCGGAACGCTCATCGAGATGTCCATGGTCGGGGATTGCCTCGCTGATTGGGAGTTGTAAGACGACAGCGAAGGTGGCGCCCGGTTACCATTTGTGGGGCGTTTCCCGGTCGAAGGGTTGAATTCATCGACGTCCTCCCGTGTGATGTAGCCGGCAAGCTCCTCAGCATCCTCGTGTCCCTCATCTGTCGTGCGGAGCAGCAGGTATGACAGAGCATTGAACCAAGTCTCATGTCGCTGTCCCGTGGTGCAAGTGAATTTGATACTTCTCCCAGGGGATACGATAATCAAACTCTTCCTGTGTAGACCTGGCGGCATCGGATTGTCGTCAGCAACAACCCGAACCGCTTCAATCTGCACGCTCTTGGCCCTCAACTCGGAACGCCCAGCGGCCGAAGGGTCGCGATCACTCCAGTAGAGAGTACGCGTATACGGGTGAACCCAAAAGTATCTGCGGTGTCGGTTCTCCGACATCTCCCCGCGGCCAGCTTTACGCGTGTACTTCCAAAGGTACTCCCCAATCATGGTCTGTGTGATTGCCTGGATCATGCGAGGGTCGGTATTCGGTCCAAAGCCCTGTGGATCGAAGCCGTTGACGTGGTTCATGTTGAATCGAGTATCGACCTCGGAAGTGAATGACGAGATAGAAGATTTCCGGCTCCGAAGCGTCGCCCGCGAAAGCGACTGCATGTCGTGCACATCGGCTTGCCCGGGTCTTCCAGCCACGCGAGGGGTCGGCGTCGCGCGACCGGACGCCACCGAAATTGGTGAGGTGGGGCGTCTCGAGCCTGTCGGAGTCCGAGGCCTGAGAGATGAGTTCTGCGGCTTCAGGGAAGAAGCAGGGAACAACGGAGGACCCATGGTGCCAATAGTGCCCTGGCCGCCTTGTGAAGACCCGGTCCTTGCGGCCTCGATGGCTTCCTTGTGGTTTGCGGGAAGAGGAGGTACCTCGTGAATCGAGGCCATACCACTCGCTGAGCTGCCCGGTCTCCGTGGCATAGGTCCCTCGAGCACGTCTGTACCGTAATCGGAAGCCGTCCCCTTGTTCCGCAAAGGGGTGTCGAAACTTTCTTGACGAGGCCGGTGAATCCGCACCGTAGAAGGGGTCCCCATGCTGCCCATTGAATGGGAGCGCTATAGGATAGCAATCCCGGCAGGCTGGAGTTTCTCTCTTATCATTTGGTCGATGGCTTCGGACGTCAGGGTTGTTTGAGCGCCCTGGTCTGCGGTTGGGAAGGTCTGGACTTGTGGGGACACAGATTCGGGCTCCTCTGACGCCAGTGCGTCCCGCGCCCGGATAGCATCATGCTTGCCATTGACTATGATCTCGGGGTCACGAGGTATGATGAATGCGTTCCTCTTAGGGGTGCGCGGCTCGGCAGGTTCACTGTGTAGCGACTGGATCCCTGCGAAGCTCAATACCGGAACAACCTTGGGTTCTTGGGGCTCAATGGGCTCAACGTCCTGAGCCTCGATAGCCGACAGAGACAAGCTCGGCGGGAGAACCTCCGGCTCATCCAGGGGCTCAAGACCCCAAGAGCGAACGCTTGAAATGATTAGAGGAGGCGCCGGGGTTTCGCAAGGAACCACATCCAGCGTTTGAATGGGGGCGAAGGCCAGAGAAGGTGCTGGTGGCTGGGGTTCTTGGAGAGGCTCGACTTCTTCCATCGCGATGGAGGACACCGACAGTTGGATAGGGGACATGGGCTCCCCGTCCCGAGGCTCGACGTGCTCCGAGGCGATCGAGGAGAGCGAGAAAGGCAAAGGTACAGGAATGGCAACCTTTGGCTCTGAGCGCTCTACAACTATGGGCGCGGGAAGTTCAACTGGTTCGACCTGCTCAGAAAAGATAGCCGAGCAGGAAAGTGCGATTGGCGATGGCGGGGGGGTCTCCAGTTCAGCAACGGGCTCAACTTCCTTGATATGAATAGTTGAGAGAGAAAGAGCAACCGGCGTTGGAGGGGTTGGCTCAATGTCCTGGGAAACAACAAGAGGGACGCTGAGTGTCTGGGGCTCTGGAAGAAGTGGCTCTGGCTCAGCCACGGGAGAGATGTATTGAGAGACAATCGCGGGCATGCTGAGTGTCGGGGGCTCTGGAAGAGGAATCTCTGGTTCAGACACAGGCTCAATATCCTGAGAAACAATGACGGGCACGCTGAGTGCCGGCAGAGGGATCTCGGGTTCAGACAAAGGCTCGATATCCTGAGAAAGGATGACGGGCACACTGAGTGCTGGAAGAGGGATTTCGGGTTCGGAGACTGGCTCGATGGTCTGGAAAAGGACGACGGGCATGCTGAGCTTCGGAAGGGGCGGTTCCGGTTCGGTCACCGGCTCTACATGCTCAGAGACCAAAGAGGCCATAGACAAGGTTGGCGGCTCCTCTATCACCGGCTCCGTGTGCTCAGACAAGATTGACGACACGCTCAGGGGCGGTGGGCTCGGGGCCGTTTCCGGGTCGGACAGCGGCTCAATGATTTGTGTCTGAATGGAAGCGATGCTCGATGCAGTGGCGGCTGACGGGAACAGCTTATTCCACTCGTGCTGAATACTTGCATCACTGTAAGAGACAGCGGATACAGGTCTCGACGAGTCCCCGTCTTTGTGTACGTCTCCCAACCATTGGGTCGATGCCGGAAACTGGCGAGGCCGGATCACCGACTCCATCGACATCGGGCGCTCGGAATCTTCGCGTGCCTCGTACTCCTTCTCTCGATCGAGAATCGCGAGGGCTGACCGCATGTCCATCGGTTCGGTCATCATGCCGCTATCAACCATAATCTTGGGCATTGCTGGAACCTCGGGGGGTGGCGAAGCGCGGCCTCGACCAACGCTGCGGGGCGTGGCGGGCGTGACGGACCGGATGCTCCTCCGACTCGGGGTGTCGGGGCCTGTGCATGAGTCTTCATCGCTATTGTCCAACTCATTCAGCTCAGCGTACAAGCTCTGTCCACCCGGTGTCACTGGGGCGTTGTTGGCAGGAAGACTTGAAGGACTGCCCTGCACGACGGGCTCCTCGCTGAACTGTCGGGAACGGCGAGAGAGCGAGCTGCGGCTCATGCGCATCCGCATCTTGGGGCCAGATGTTGGCGTCTTGATATCAGAGCTGAAAGACGGATAGTCATCGTCCTCGCTAGACGTCGAGGCAGTACTGTCGAAGGAGTAATGATTGCTAGAGTGGTGCGGAGGCAGGGGAGGGGGTCGCTTGATCGAGTTGAGTCCTCGTGAGGGACCAGATTCCGTTTCGGTCGCCGTATCATTGTCATCCGACATTTCCTCAACACCAGTCTGGAAGTCCTCGGTTTCGGTTCCGCGCTCATGGGCGGTCTCAAAGGCCGCGTCGCTCGTCTCGTTGGCCGTCTCGAAGTGGTCGCTGCTTGACTCGACAGGAGCAACAGTGCTTGCGGGGAGGCGAAGAGTCGAGGCGTGTCGTGACAGTACGGTCGGAGAAGGGAACTCGGATTGGTCTTCCCATTCAGGGTCCTCAACGACTTCGGTCCTGCTCGCTCGAGAGACGCCCAATTGGTTAAGTCGGAAAGAGGGCTTCTTAGCCTCGCGCAGCTCGGCCTTGCGGCTCTTTTTGGGAGCAGGGTTCGGGTCGTTCCTCAGCTTCTCAACCTCGTCTCGGGCGTCCTGGAGCATACGCTTCAGCTCCAACTTCTCCGTCTTCTCACGATGGATGTTGGTGCGCAGGGTCTGAATGGTACGCTGGGCATGACCGAGAGACGTCTTGAGCGTCTCAGACTCAAGCGCAGAGTGTCGAGGAGTCGGCTTCATGGGCGACGGAGGCGGGGAGTGCTCGGGGGTGTTGTGGTCGGGGGCGGAATTGGAATCCTCTTCGCTCCCGGTGACCGGGCCTTCGCGTTCTAACGCCCGCCCGCGTTGCAGGGCCGAGAAAGCCTTGGCCAACTCCTGGTTCTGGCCGGTCAGCTCCTCCACCTTCCGCTGAAGCACCGTGCGCTCGCTTTCGAAAACTGTTGCGGTCCGGCGGCTGGTGCCAAGCTCGATCTCGAGGTTCTTGATCTCAGCAGAATGCTTCTCATCTTGCTTGGCGAGGTTGTCCTTGACTTCTTCCAATTCCCTCTGGGTGGCATTCCTTTCGGACTGAATGATATTGACGGCTTGCGTCAGCTTCTTCTCGCGCTCCGCCGCTTCCTTTTGCCCCGCAATGAGCTCGTGAATCTGGGTCTCGAGGTTCCAGTTCTCGTCCTTGTACCGGCTCTCGCTCTCATCCAGCGTCTTCAAGCGTTGATGGAATCCCTCAGCCTCAATTTCCAGCTGGGACCGCTCCAATTTGACATCCTTGAGCTCTTCTTCCCGCTCAGAGAGCAATGCTTGCAAGTTTCGGACCTGAGTGATTAGGGAAGTGCTAATCTCAGCAGCGAATTCGATATCGTGGATCCTGCTGGCTGGCTGGTTGCGGAGCTTGCGGTTCGGGACGCCAAACTTGGTCGGCGAGGGCGCAGCAAGAGACTCGAACTTGGACGGGCTCACGGAACGCTAATCCAGCGCATCAGCCTAAGCTCCAGAAACGAGACTAGGTTAAACCTACCCTGGCGACACCTTTGTCCGGGGAGAACGGAGAACTCTGTGCTTCATTGCTAGGCACTCTCTGCTTGGGAAGCAGAGCTCGAGCGCTGTCCCGGGCCACCTCGTTATAATCCTTCTCAATCTCGACTAGCCGTTGGCGAAGTTCCGGGTTCAGCTCCGCCTCGGACTGGAGCTGGTCGACCTCGCGGAGTTTCTCGGTCAACTCCTTTTGCTGGTGAACGAGCGCGGTGCCCAGTTTCCCAGCTTCCTCCATCCGGCGTTCCGTATCCCGCAGGTGCGCCTGGATCGCCCGCTTGACCTGCTCGGCAGAGGATCCGGGGGCTAGGGCGAAGAGGTGAGTGTCATAGTTCGAGTGCCGTAGGTGAGTCGGGCCCGCGGGGGTTCCCATGAAAGGGTCGAAGCCATCGCCGGCGGCCGAGACCACAACGGCCTCATCCGAAACGAAGGCGTTCGTCATTGCTGGCGAGATCGCCGAACAAACGGGTCGTCGAGATCAAAGTTGCAGGCACAGATGTTTAGCTGTGATGCACACAAATGTCCCCTCAGCACGCAGAGTTCAACATGTGGAAAGACACAGGACTGCGTCGCAAAAACCAAAAAAATAAAAGAGAAGAAAATGAAAGGTAAAAAGAGAGTTGTGCCGTCAAAAAAAAGACAAGACAAGTGTCGCGAATGAACAAGGAAGGAATTAGAAGGGTTGATTATGGTGTAAGCGAACGAAAGAAGGACAGGCGAGAGAGAGTGAAGACACGGCGTCGAGTTGGTCGAGGATGTCGTTGAGTGTGCCTTGGTTTCGGGCCCGGAATACGCGACCCCTCGGGCGGTGTTGTGTTGACTTTAGGAGTCGTCGCAAGCAAAGAGGACACGGGGGGTCAGGGCGTGCGCAGGCGATTGAATCGGACGCGCCGGAGCCAGCAAATCAGACTCCTCCAAATCCAATCCACCGAAACAAAGAGGACAACAGGCGCACAGGCTGGAAACCGGGGCAAGTGCAGTCTGTTGCAAACGAAAACATGAAAAAAGAAAACAATTGAAATCGTGGCCGACAACAGTGCAATGGATGGGGGGTAATGCAGACGGAATCCAGCAGCGAGGAAGGCAAGAGTCTGCTGGACGACTCGAGGGTTGAGGGGCGAAAGGGAGCCTCAGCAGCGCTCACAAGGGGTGATTTTTGGTCCTCGTCATCGCGAGAAGTTGGCCTCAGGCAGCAAAAAATTACTGTCCACTGTGGTGTGTGTGTGAATCAATGTGATTTATTCCTGGAATTGCTCCACCCCAGCTTTCTGCCAAGCCGCCAACCAGCATCATACTCCGCTGCTTCTGGTTCCGAGCCTTCTCGAACATGGCTTCGATTTGGATCGCTCATCGACAGCAGATTGCAATGTTCCGCCTCAAACATCGGGACGCAGCCCATTAATCGACATGCATCTTCCCGCAGAATCACGTTTGCAAGGAAAAAGCGACTGCGCAAAAGAGGTCTTCTTGAATCTCGAATACTAACTACTTGTAGAACGGAAGGTCAGTCCAGAAAAAGTAATAGTCACAGCTCAACTGCAGGGTTGCCCGCCCCTGATACAGGCCAAGCAGTGTGCTCCGGTCCTGAAAATACTTAATAAAGACTCAGCTCAACCCCAGTAAAAACCTCCTATGATTTCCGAGATCCACTCCCGGAGATGGCAGGAATATGCAAAATTATGTCGACCTCCGACACCCTCCGGTCAAATCCGGACTGCGGTTCCCAATCACCCGTTTTCACGGCGGTTGACATTGCCCGCCCGTCAGTCCAGGCAGCAAGGCACGCGAGCGGTCCACTGGGATCCAATCCATAATTCACGGCTGTCGATTCTGACCGAAAGCGACAGATTGTGTCGGGTTTTTGAGTCACGGATCTCATATGTTTCACCATGGTGGAGGTCGCACTTACATGAAATGGATGTCGCCAGCCGGGATTGGGTGATACAGGACAGATTAACGAGGCATTTGATGACACTCCGCGAGTCCTCAGCTCGCATCCTGGCATCCCCGGAACGGAACTGCATCGTGTGTACGAATAATTGCAACATGGTCAACGGATTGCTCGCGAGCTGATGGGAGACCAGCGCCATCGTCTCTGAGTGGATCTGGGACCGCCCCTTCAAAATTATGGGCATGGGGAACAACGTGGACGGCGTATCCTTCTGCAAGTTACGAAGTGATGAGGAAACAACAAGGCAGAAACAACCGAACTTAACCAGGAAAATACAGGATGGTACATGCTAAACCCTCAACGCCGCTTATGCTCCCCCGCCAACATCATCCAACCACCCTTAACCCATATGCACTGCCATCGTCACTCATACCTCGTCTCTCATCTCTCATCCCTTCGATCTCCAGCGTAGTTATAGCACTCACTTCTCTATTAAACCCGTCCACCCCCCTCACCAATCCAACCCCTCCGCCGCTCCCTCCATCCCCCCTCCCCTCCTCCCCCCAAGCCTCCCCAAGAGCGGCTCCAACAGCGCCCCCTCCACTCCGACCCTCGCACGCTGCTTGACCCTTGTATAAAACACCGAGACAGTCCCGGCTATCACAGGGGACATCACCACCGCCACCGCGCCAGAAACATCCAGCGGCGCAAACCCCGCACAGCTCTGGCACACCTTCACCACGTCCGCGTACCGCCGCTGCTCGGCGCTGAGCCGGCTGCGTAGGAGGGGTATGGTTGTGGAAGGGGTGGCGGCGCAGCGGGTGCAGATTGGGAGGGGTGCGGTGGGTGAAGGGGTGGTGGTGGTGGTGGTGGCGGTGGTGGTGGGTTTGGACATCTTGACGTTGCAGACTAGGCAGGAGGTGGAGTTGAGGAAGAATTCGAGCGTCTTTTTTGCGGTGGCGTTGTTGTTGTTGCCGTTGTTGGGCATGACGGTTGCGACGGCGGCGGAGGTCATCTCCAAGCGGCGGACTTGTTGGACCTTGGGCATCTCGTCGTACCAGGCCCGGACGTTGGCGCCGACCAGGTTGAAGATGCGCTCGAGCGGCGGGATGAGGTTCTTGGAGATGTAGTATTCGGCGTCAAGCGACGCGTGCGGGTCGTTGAGCAGGTCTTCGGGCGCCACGCACCGGTCGATAAGCCGCGCCCCGGGTGCCCCGGATACGACCACGTACGGTACCCGCTCACCGTATTGTGGCTCCGCGCGGGCGTCTTCGAGCATGCGTCTCGTGCTGATCAGGGCGCCGGGCGGGCCGGGACCTTTGCCGCTGTAGGACCCGAGCTTGATTTCTTTTGCAAATAGGAAGTCTTGGATGGAGACGGCGCCACGCATGATCCTGGAGCATTGAGACTGGAAATACTCCTTGACCTGGCTGAGGTCAGCTGTCTCAAATAGGATCTTGAGCGCCTTCTCCTCGATCTTCTGCTCCGCCGGGGTGCCATCGCGGCGGACCGTCTCGATACCCTTCGCGTCGAACTCGGGCACCGTCTGATCCCGGCTTTCGTACTTGTAGCCGACGTACCGCTTCTTTGCGAGCAGCACGCACGGGTGATAGACTTTCTCAAACTTGAGCTTCACCGGCCGCGGGTTCAAGTCGGTGATCTCCTTGGCCATCTCGGCGCCAATGTCGAAGGCCTGCTCACGCGTCCGCCCCTTGAGATAGACAAACAAACTGTCGGTATCGCCGTAGACCACCTCGGCACCCCATCGCTCGACCGAGTGGATGTAGGCAATAGCCCGCTCCAGCGTCTCGCGGCTCGTCTGCACGATGCTATCGGCAATCTCAGAGCAAGGCATCCTGCCGGAGAAGGAGGCCGACGTGTACCCGTAGGTGACATTCGCAAGGAGCTTCAGCGCAAGTTGTCTGTTGTGGAGAAGCTTTTGCAGGGTCTTGTCGTCTTTGTCCTCCTTCATGCCGCTCTTGACCATCACACGAGTCTCGAGAATCTCGGTAAGCATCTTGGCGAGGAGCGACTTCCGGATCTCGGGCTTGGTGTACATCATGCCGTTCGGGGCGATGTTGATGTGGTCTTTCAGCAGCCGCAGGAGACCTTCTCTTCTCCTGTACTCGGTGAACCCCATCTTGTTGGTGCCACGCCAACTAACAACACGGCCGAGGCACGTTGAGTAGCAATAATTGTACGCAATCATGACGCTGGGGTACAGACTCTGGAAATCCAGGACCAGGAGGGGGCTTGGGTAAAAAGCACTCTGCGGTTCCATGACCAGAGGCAAGCACTCCAGAGCATTCTGGGAGCCGACTTGCTTCCTGTTGGGCGAAACGAGAAGGAAGTTCTCCGGTTTGGCGATCCGGAACATGATGGACTCGACTTTGAACTGCGAACCCCTCGAGAACACGGAAAAGAAATCCACACCGAGAAGCCTCGCTTGCTCGCTTGTCCGTGGAATCAGCTCGTTGGCCTCTATTATTTCAATGTCCAGGCGAGTCCTCCTGAGATAGTAACGGAGAACTTTGCTTAGATCTCTCGGACGTCCACTCAAATACCAGTCCGTCAAGGTCTGCCACGAATAATGCGGAATTCGACGATGCAAAAGATGCCAAACAACGTTCTCCATGCTGTATTGCAGAAGGTTGAGCTCGCCTCGCATGGCTCTCCAAACGTTGATGATATGTCTGCCCGTCACATGGAGGTTGGATGTTGTCTTGGACCCCCAAGCGTCAGCGTTCTTGCCAAACTTGCCGAACGACTCCGACTTCATGCGCGAGAACTCGTTGCACAGATCAAACTCATACTTGTGCATGGCCCGCTCAACCAAGTAGCCCCAAGAGCTCCCGTGGACTTCGTATCCGGTGAGGATATCCGGGTCATGCGCCCGCACAATCTCCACCATCTTGACCAGGAGGTCCAGTTCGGACGCCTCTTCATCAACCTGGCAAGAGGTTTGGTTGCGGACCTGCTTGGCCAGGAGGCCGTCACCCGAAAGCACGACAATCCCGGTTATGGTGTTGTCGTCAGATTGGCTGCCGAACAGGCACTGTTCGTCGGATCTCAGGCACCAAAAGATGCACTGGACTTCGTCTTCCTCGGGATTCGGGACTAGTTTCCCCCTGCTGTTGACGTGTATCTCGAGGCTCATGGTGCTCATGTACTGCGCCTCGTGCTGGACGCTGGTTGACTTTTGCTTCTGCGAGTACTTGAAGCCGTGGGTGTTTTTCGGGGTTGGCCCGATAATCTGCGACAACTCTGGCTTTTGGGTTTGGGTAGACAGGGGCGGCCGACCAGGACGAACCCTCTGAGTCTTGCATTTCTCCTTCTCCTCCCACCACCCGCTCACTTCGGCGAACGTTGGAGGTGGCTCGGCAATCTCCCAGCTCCGTAGGGTACATAGGCTTTGCTGCTTCTCGTAGCGCAACTCCATCTCGGCGAGGTCGGGTGCTAGATCCGGTTTTACCCCGAACGTAGCCGGGGACTGGCCCGTTGGATCGAAATCGGGCAGGTAGGGGAGAGTGTTACCGTCCAACCGGTATTCCCTTCCAGCGTATTCTCTTGGCCTCGGCGGCACATCGTCATCCTTGCTGTAAAACGCATCCTGATAGATGACATCCGGCAACCCGTATGACTGCATTGTGGAGCATACCTCCGCCACAGACGGCGGCCTGCTGTTGACTAGGAACATGGTGGTTTTCCCACTCCAATGGATATTCGGGCGTGGAGGGGTGCTCAGAGTCTTGGACGGTGACGATGTCACCGGTGTCCGGAATGTTGATGTAGTAGAGCTCGACTTGGCTTCATGGATGGACACGAGAGGGTCAAACGAAACTTGCTTTCTTGCCGAGCCACTGAATGTGGATTCGTCAGTCCGCTGCGAGGCGCTTCGCTGACTGAGTTTCAATATTGTATCAGGATCATGGGGATCTTTAACAACCGGGAAGTTGAGGGTCTGATTCCCTTGTGATTTCTGGGAGCTTCCTTTGCTAGTGGTCTTGTGTGGCTGAGATGATGGTGCTGGCGTTTTAGCCGAAATGGGCACTGGTTTCTCGGCCACCACAATCAGCCCGGGTGGGGGAGCCTCAGCCGAAATTTGATGAGAGCCCTCGCGGTGATCATGGCACCTCAGCCGCTTCGCCGAAGCGTCGTTTTCCAGATCTGAAGGGAGGCGCTTGAGAACGCCTGATCCCGTTGTCTCGGAAGCGGCCCTTTGGCCGCCAGCATCCCTGGATGTTAATTCAAGGGTGGTTGCCTCGAGAAGGAGTTCCCTCGGCAGCGGGATGGATGGACGCTTGCCAGAGCGAAGCCCACTGACACCAAAACCGCCGTCGAGACCCTTGATTTCCCGCTTTAGTTCCGCGATGAGCCTGTGCGATTGTTGTTGTAAACCGCCGGGGAACGGTTCTGGTTTTTTATTAGACGCAGAAGGTACGGCAATGCCGAAAGGGCTTTTCTTTTCCTCAAACTTCCGATCAAGCCGGCTTTCATGTTCCTTCTTGCTGCGATCTTCGTCTGAATCATCGAGAAGGAGTTGACCTTCTTGCTCGGGAACATCTAGCTCAAGAAGCCTTTTTTCGTCTACCTGGATGCTGCTGGCTATGCCGGTGTGCCCTTGCAGCAACTTTTGCTCGAGCCCCAGAGCAGGTAATAAGTTCTCCGGGAACAAGTCCTCGACAGATTGGATGACGGTCTGCACTCCGTCTCCGTCCGGGTCCGGTTTGATGTAATTGGAAAAGGTCAAGCCTGTCCTCTCCTGCTTGTTCTCCTGCTCAATCAACTGCTGAACTTCTCGGTATTCCTCCTCGTGGATCCACGGCGGCGGCTGCGAATGGCGCGGGTCCGCAGACATGGTAACGAGTGCTCCTTGAGGAAACGGGTTGCCTCCAGGCTTCGGCTTCAGCTTCGCCATCTGCTTTTCCCTGCGCTTGGTCTCATCCTTCCACAAACCGGCCATGCTGTGTACCAACTTCAAGTCCGAGGGGATGGGGTGCTCTCGTTCAATAAAATCGTGATGTAACTGGCGCTCCTTGACGGCTTTGCGGTTCGAGATATTCTGAACGCAGATGTCCACTTCTATGGAACAGTGGCTGGCCCGGGGGAGACTCATCTCATTAGTGATTGCCTCAGGCAAGATGGTGTTGCTATCCCATATGCGTGGAGGGTCATCGGGGCCGGCAGGGTCTGGAATAGGGCCGCGAAACCTAACATCTTCGGCGTCGAGATAGTCACAACCGTATAAGTTGTAGTCGGCCATGAACTGAAGCAGATACTGCAAATGTGCCTCGTAGGGTTGGAACTTTTGGCCCATGACGAGCCCCTGCAACAGCAAATCGGCCAACCTCGTCATGACAACCGGGTTAAGCATGTAGATCTTGAGATAATAGCGATATCCAACATGGAAGCCGTAAAATGGGACCCCTTTGACAAGGGTCACGCGGGCAACAAATCTCTGGGGCTCTCGACGCTGGTCTCTGCGGTAATTGATGGCCAGGGCGCGGTCAATGGACAAGTGCAGCGCGTAGATGTATTCGGATACTACACAAAGCCAGGTGTGAGCAGAATCATCATTTCCACCACCGAGAAGACTAAGTTACTCACCCGTTGGTTTGTCTAAGGGTCCTCGGTATTCGATATAGAGGTATGGGAATGCGCCGTGGACATGAGCGCACACCTTCTGGCCGGTCTCGGTCGACCCAAACACGCGAATGACGGGCACTTTGGGTTGCTTGTTAGGCTCCGAGCGGTAATCATCCCGACGCAAGTGAGGGTCATATCGTGTTGGTGTGGCCTGGTAGTGGTCGATGCAGTTGAGTCGAACCCGGAACCCGTCCATCTTGACTGTGTTGTCCAGTTTCCGCGTCGAGCAACCCGGCACGGGAATATGTTATCATTTTTTTCTTGATTAGTTTTTAAAGTTACGTGGTGTCATAAACGTGGCAATGAATCCAAGTTCCTGAAGCGCAATCAAAGCGCGACGCTCATAAGGCAACGACGCGGTTGGCAATTCCAAGCAGTCGCGCCGCAGTGGAGCAGCGAGTCGCCAAACCACGTGAAACTCAGACACAAAGAATCCACCTAGGTAGAAACATGGTAAATATCACTCGCCTAAGCACAGAGCTCCTGAGTACATCATGTTCTGCTCGCTTGCCCGGCTATTTTCCCATTCCAGTTTTGGTTTTTTTACTGAGGAACCGGGACTCAGTGGTGTAAGTGGAGGCAACGCTCAGACCATGACGAAGAATCCATGCATGAACTCATGTAGGGGTTAGGGTTAACAGTACCATCAAACTTTCGCCTCCCAACACTCGGTCAATATCGTTAACTATCCTCATCATTCAACTGTTCCAAATCCTTTCCGTATTTGAACAGTCAGGGCAACTCCATTACCCACCCAATATGCCTCCCCCACCATCCAGGCGGCCAGCAACGGCATCTGCGGCAGCCGCCGCTGCCAGCGCAGATAGCGGCTCCGGCGCAGGCGCTGCGCGCAAAGAAGACAACATCTACATCCCCTCCTACATCAGCAAGCAGCCCTTCTACGTCAGCGGGCTCGACGATCACGACGACTCGTTGCAGCACCAGCGGCGCACGACCCACGACGACGAGAACCTCACCTTCGAGCGGGGCGGCAAGAAGGTCGGCGCGGCCCGGACCAAGTGGGTGAAGGGCGCCTGCGAGAACTGCGGCGCCATGGGCCACAAGAAAAAGAGCTGCCTCGAGCGCCCGCGCAAGGTCGGCGCCAAGTTCAACGGCAAGGACATCCAGGCGGACCGGACCGTGCGGGACGTCAAGCTGGGGTACGAGGCGAAGCGCGACGTGTGGGCGGCGTACGACCCGAAGCAGTACAAGGAAGTGGTGGAGGAGTACAACCTGGTTGAGGAGGCGCGGCGGGCGCTGCAGGGGAAAAACGGCGACAAGAGCGAGGGCGGCGAGGACGTGTACGAGGAAGGGTTCAAGTACGCCGAGGAGTCGGAGCTCGGCAAGGACAAGACGGTCAAGCAGTCGATGAGAATCCGCGAGGACACAGCCAAGTACCTACTGAACCTGGACTCCGACTCGGCCAAATACAACCCCAAGAAGCGCGCCCTGGTCGACGCCGGCGCGATAGGCGACAAGTCGTCGCAGCTCTTTGCCGAAGAGAGCTTCCTGCGGGCGTCGGGTGAGGCGGCCGAGTTCGAAAAGGCACAGAAATACGCATGGGAGGCGCAGGAGAAGACAGGCGACACCTCACTACATCTCCAAGCCAACCCGACAGCGGGCGCGCTGATGCGCAAGAAGGAGGGCGAAGAGAGGGAGGCGAAGCGGAGGAAACGAGCCGAGCTGCTCGCCAGCCAGTACGGCGAGCAGCCGACGGTGCCTGAGGCGCTGAAGGTTGCTATCACCGAGTCGGAAACATTTGTCGAGTACGACGAGGCCGGTCTCATCAAGGGCGCGCCCAGGAAGGCGGCCAAGTCCAAGTACGCCGAGGACGTTCTTATCAACAACCACACATCCGTCTGGGGGAGTTGGTGGTCTGATTTCAGATGGGGTTATGCATGCTGCCATTCTTTTGTCAAGAACAGCTACTGCACAGGCGAAATGGGAAAGCAGATGGTCAAACAAGCCGATTCATGGGACAGGCAGGACGGAGAAGACGCCGAGGCTGCTCGAGATAGTTCATAATGATACCCCATATATTGTTGTGCACATCGCATCATTGATAGTCATGTTTGTAGTCTTTGTTTCGGTGGGTACCCATCTTTGCACGTCTCTTTGCGAAAGTCGACAAACGCGACACTGGGCTCGGAGACCTCGAGAAGTAAGGTGTCAATGATTGGTGACCTGCTGGGTGTATTGTACGTGCAATTCTTGATGCATTCCCACTCCCTGACTATAAACGCCGTAAGAGCAAGATGCAGAGGTCAAAAGTCCCTGCCCAGACCAATTTTCGTAGCCCGCTCCGTGCAGTCCCAACCATTCCCTTAATGTATCGTCACAGGAATTTACTCGTCATCCTCCTCCTCCTCCTCGCCGTCACCCTTCTCGGCGGCCTTGGCCTTCTTTCTCCTGACACGGCCGGGGCGGCCACCACCGAAGGGCGAGGTCAGGGCGAAGTCGATGTGCTTCTGGGAGTCGAGACGGACGACGAAAGAAGGAACGTTGACGATCTGCTTGCCGACGCGGATGTGACGCTGGCGGATCAGGACACGGGCGTGGTGGATCGACTTGGCGAGACCGAGCTTGTAGACGAGGGTCTGGAGACGGCGCTCCAAGAAATCCTCGGCCTTCAGGGCCAGGACGTAATCGAGCTTCATGCGGGACTCGTCGAGGACACCGACACGGACCAGACGGCGAATGAGGGCATTGCCTTCGAAGAGACGCTTGGGGTCCTTCTCGTCGAGAGTAAGAAGCTCACTGGAAAAGAAGTCGTTAGCCTGCGTTTCTAAAAAATTGACCTAACTCGCCTTGACTACTTACCGGGCAGCACGACGGATCTTGGAGAGAGTGAGGAGCACACGCCACACCTCACGCTTGTTGCGGAGACCATACTCGCCAACGAGCTTCAACTCGGAGTCCCTAGGTTCCGAAAGTTAGTCCACGATCACAATCGACATAAGCACAGACAAGCTGCTGCTCAGTGGCCGGTGATGTTTGCGAGCATGCAGAGTCGGCGTTCGCGATGACCGTCTGCGCAGAGGCTGCAATTGACGGAGAGTAAAACCGGAATTAAACGCACAAACGAGCGGCCTCAAAGGGGCGACGCGGGACCTTGGCGGTCTTGGAGTAGGATAGAGGCGCCATCTTGTCGTTGAGGCTATCAAAGGTTGGTCGACCGAAGCAAAAGTTCGCTAAGTGGGAGCCGACTTGAAGGTTGGGAAAATTAGAGGCACGAGGGGATTTGTGGTGGTCCGTGCGTATCGCGCCCGCTTGCCCTAACGATAGCGCGCTGGCTGGAGCGCATGGGGCGCACGCACCCTGCTTAGTCACCCAATCTGAAATCCTGACTTGGATTTGCTTCCACACAAAAAATCCCCAATTTTTGCAGCCCGCAGCAACCACCGACTTCGACATATCGATCCACGCCGACATACCCAGCAAACAGGCAAGATGGGTCACCCCGCAGGTCTCCGTGCTGGTACGAGATACGCCTTCTCTCGGAATTTCCGGGAGAAGGGTATGATCAGGCTCTCGACCTACTTGAAGACGTACAAGTATGTTGGCGCCTTGTGTGGTACCGCAGACGCGGAGATGGATCGCTAATTGGCAAACAGGGTCGGCGATATTGTCGATATCAAGGTCAACGGTGCCGTCCAGAAGGGGTAAGCGAAAACCCAAATCCTTATACAATCGAGGAGGGGTGTCGGGAGTGATGGGGATCACAGCGTTTACACGCGCGCCACATCGAGAGTCGCATGATTGAACGGGACTGACGTCGGACACGAACAGTATGGCGCACAAGGTCTACCACGGCAAGACTGGCGTTATTTACAACGTCACCAAGTCGGCGGTCGGCATCATCATCTACAAGAAGGTCAAGCACCGTTACCTCGAGAAGCGTCTCAACATCCGGATCGAGCACATCCAGCCCTCGCGGTCAAGGGACGACTTCCTGCGCCGCGTTAAGCAGAACGCCGAGCTGAAGAAGAAGGTCAAGGTTGAGGGCCAGCCAGTGCAGCTCAAGAGACAGCCCGCTATGCCCCGCGAGGCGCGGACGATCTCGATCAAGGACAACAAGCCGGAGACGGTCGCCCCTGTTGCGTACGAGACCACGATTTAAAGGAACTCGTGGCGGGTTGCTGGATTTGGTGGGGTTAGACACGGCTTGCTTCTTTCTCTGCATGGGGTTCATCGCGTTCGGCACGGAAGGATCTCCTGCCTGGAATTGGTCTGGGATGCGGGAGTGCTCATAGGAATCAAAATACCAATGGCATGACCAATAGCGGCTCGCAGCACCCTCCTTGTCCATCCGACGTGGTGCAACTGTGAAGCTCGGCCCGTCGAAGCTAGGACATGGGGGTTAGATTGCGCTGGGGACTTGGGAGGAGTCCGCGATCACTTGTTATGCCCCAAACAGGAGACTGGGCTCGCTCTAGTCCAGGCACTGATACATACAAGACAGCAGCATGAGAGGACCCAAATTCAAGGGGAACGATTCGAGAGCAAGCTAAATCTAACAGCCTTCCTAAAGTAGAGGCCTGACCCCTTGTGTCCAAGACTGAAAATGGACCCCGTTCATTGAGTTCCCCGTGGGGCATTGACAGTGAAAATCATCAAACTGATCACCGGCCACCACTCACATGCCGAGCTTGAGGCTCCTCCATCGCGTCATCCCAGAGCTACCTCACTCATTTCTCTCTCCATTCCGAACTTCGTTCATCAGCCTTACCGCTGAAAAGACCAGGGCCTTGCCTGATCCGTGGCGGGGCGCTGATGGTTAGCCAATCATGGCAGCGCGGGGAAGCACGGCCGATCGCTCGGCGCTGCCTGTGGCTGGCTCCCACTGTGGTCCACTACCCGGGGGGCTGCTGCGCCAGCTGCGAGGTTCCGGGTTGTCTGTCATCAGCGACCGAACACGAACAGCTGACTTCCCAAGTTGGTTGGCCCGTCTGAAACCAAAGTCAATGCCCCGACTGGGTGCTTTCTATTGTACACCAAGTCCAGAGCTCAGAGCATTACTGCTAGAATCGATGCGCCCGCGAGTTATCGTCCAGTCTGGCAGGTAGCAGGGCCGACACTCTGTCACTCTGCCGCCGCCATAGTGCACTGAGTGCAATTGGCAACCGCCGCCATGGGTTGGTCCGCCTTCCTATTGACGTACCTTCTCGGAGGCATAACCTTTCTCCCGCTGCTGGTGATTGTCGTCTTTGCCCATGCCTACCTCTACCTCCCCTACCGCCAGGATGCCGACCTCGCGCAGACCGAGCCCGGCGACAAGGACGACCTAGTGCAAACCGGTGACGACCTCGAGCCCCTCAAGGCAACACAGAAGGATGGCATCAAACTTCGGACAGTTCAACATGAGCAGGACGTCGCCGCGGGCTACTTCGCCGTATGCCGCGAGTACACGCCAATGGGGATTAACGCGAAGCCGATTGAACGTGCGACGCCCGTCGGCTCGACCACCGTGGCTGCGCCCAGCCCCAGTGTCTATCAGACGATGTACCGCAGCATTTTCGACCGGAAACAGAATCAAGGGCCCTTGGATGCTAAGAATGGCGCCAACCAGCGCCCGAAAAAGGCTGGCAACGTGTTCTATGTGGTGCTCAGGTACGCGATGTATTGTCCCGGTCAGTGTCACGGTTCTAATTGGCCATACAGACACGGCCACTTAATGCTCTTTGACGACGACGAGCAACTCGAGGTGCGCCATGTTGTGTCCCTCGCCCATCACGACGTCAGCATATACTCCGGGGAGCCCGTGACGCCCGAAGGAGAGCTATGGATCAAGCGCAACGCCATCTGCCTCTCACGTCGGACGAATGGTCCGGAATTGAGCCCGGACAGCCAACTGTCGAAACCGTTCTACCTGTTCTCTGAGAATTGCTCTGCGAAGGAGGACTTTTATTTCGCCTTGCTGCGAAACCAAGAACAAACCGGCACTGCGGGGAACAAGGCACCGACACCCATCCAGTTTGGCATGGAGAACATGATCTCGCTAGTCCAGAAACTCCATGCATCCGAAGAGCACATGCAGACTAGGTGGCTGAATGCCATGATTGGAAGAGTCTTTTTGGGAGTCCATAAGACCAAGGACATTGAAAACTTCATCAGGGAAAAGCTTACGAAGAAAATATCCCGCGTGAAGCGACCAGCGTTCCTGTCCCACGTCGCCATAAAAGCCATCGACACGGGCGACTCCGCGCCTTACATCACAAACCCCCGCCTAAAAGACCTGACAGTCGAAGGGGAGTGTGGTATTGAAGTCGACGTGCGTTACACGGGCAACTTCCGGCTTGAAGTCGCAGCCACTGTCCGCATCGACCTGGGCTCCCGTTTCAAAGCGAGAGAGGTCAACCTGGTTCTTGCTGTTGTTGTGCGTAAGTTGGAAGGTCACGCACTCTTCAAAATCAAGCCTCCGCCCAGCAACCGCATATGGTTCTCTTTTCAACAAATGCCGAAGATCGAGATGACCATCGAACCCATTGTCAGTTCCCGGCAGATTACGTACACGGTTATTCTTCGCCAGATCGAAAATCGGATCAAAGAGGTGATCGCTGAGACCATCGTCTTGCCATTCTGGGATGATACCCCCTTCTTCAACACAGAACACAAAGTCTGGAGGGGAGGGGTCTTCCACGACGACGCAGTGAAATCCCCAGCCAGCCCCGAGTCCGCCGCGGCTCAAGAGGGAGATCTTGGTGAGGTGGAACGTCTTGAGGAGACCCATGGGATCCAGGAGACTGAGCTCCCGCCCATCGAAAAGAGCCACACCATGCCCGTTCTGGACAAGAAGCCATCAGTTGGCTTGTTTGGAAAGAAGCTCTCGAGCAAGGCGAGCAAGGCGGACCTGCCATCATCTCCATCTACGTCGTCGACCAGTACTGAGACAAAAAATGAAACGAAAAACGAGGTGAAGCATGAGGCCAAGAATGAGGTGAAGAGTGAGGCGAAGAGCGACATCGGCTCTCCTCCTCCAGTGCTCTCTGCTCCTTTCGCACAACCTTCGTCTCCAACGGTGGGGACTATTGCAACCAATGCAGACCAATTCAGGCCATCATCTTCTCCGCCGAGCGGAGATTCGGCCGCCTCGGCCATGGCGACGTTATCGGCGACGTCCCACACCCCATCACCAGCTCAAACGCCCAACCCCAACGCGTTCAAGCCTTACATCACTTCCAAGTCTTCCAACCTTTCGTCTTCTAGCTCGTCTAAGGATGCTACCGACACCGAAAAGGACGCAGACAAGACACCTCAAGTGCGGCGAAACACTGTGTCGTCGACCGAGAGCCACAGTGATGGGGGGTCACACTCCCCAACCTTGTCTACCAAAGGTTCAGTCCGCGGCCAAACAGGCACTATTTCTCGAGGCTTCTTCAGTCGTCGCGACACCACGTCTTCGGTCTCTTCCGGCATCAGCACGAGCGATTCGCAGAAACGCACCACGCTCAACGCTGTGGCGAACGCGGCAGCGTCGGCCAAGCGATGGGGTTTCAACGCGTTCCAGCGTCGCCCCAATGATGAAGCAGCAACACACGTTAACCACTCGGATGAGAGCGCACCAGCCCTCGACCTCAGTCAGCCGATGGGGCGTGGCCACCCGCTCCCGCCGCCTGGAACGCCGCTTCCGATGCCCGAGAAGAAAACATCAACGGCACCAATCCAAGTTCCCAAGCGAAAGCCAATTCCTCCACCATCGACAGAGAACCACGCCGAGCACACCAAACGAGCGAGCGAGCGCCGCCCTGTACCACCTCCCCTTCCGAAGAGACGACAACCGCAGAATGAGGACGGCGAGGAGCACGGGATGCTTGTGGTGACTGCGCCCGCTGAATCGGAGCCAACGACGCCGTCGAGCGCGTCAAACAGCCCTTCCTACCCCCCGCCACAGGTTGACGAAGTTGAGGCCTCTGGTACATCGCCGTTGAAGACGGAGGAACCCACAAAGGCGGATGTTGTAGGGTTGGGAGTGTCGCTACCCGAGGGGGCTTCAGTCACCAAAGGGGACCAGTTAGACGTCGCAGCCGGGGTGCCGGGTTCCGCTGCCGAAGACGAGGACTATTCCGCGTGGATGGATAATGCGGAACTGGAGGAATCGGCCCTTGTTACTACTACACAGGCAGCTTGAAGCTGATTAGAGTGATACGGAGTTTACGGCTACGGCCTTGGAGTCGAGGCATGGTGCATTAGCTGGATACATGGGCATATTGCTTAAGGCTATACCTTATGATTGTACGGGACATACATGGCGCACGCATATCATTGCATTATTAGGGGCGTGGCTTGATTATTCGAATGCAACTAATCTAAATCTTCTTCGCCTTTCGTTGGCATTGTCCATGCTGAATCGGCGAGCCTTGTCGTGTTAGACTAGGTAGATTTTACCTTACTCTCGAGCAGGTCACCACGCTCACCATCAAAAATATGGCCTTCTTGTTTCTTCCAAGCTCATTTCGGCCTTTGGGTATGTTCTTATGCAGGTTCGCTCCTGTTTCCCGTCGCCTCCCGCTCGCTTACGGCTCGACGCCACGACAACCAAGAACGGCTATTTCAGAAACCGCCAACGTTGATTGCGGTAATATCAAGAAAGGCCTGGCACCTTATATTGGGAATTTGCTTGGCCTCTCAACGGCTGCCCGTTCTGAGCCGTTGGGAGCGCGCGCAGGCCGGGTCCCACAGCTCAGGCTAAACGGAGGCTGAAGACGGGAATAATGGACACAGGGCTCGACCTACTATAGCCATCAATGGACGCGCCAGTGCTGGCGGCCGCAGTGAGCAGATTTGCAGGATTCTGGCCGAGGGTTTTGGCTGGAACAATGTGTGGCCTTGCATGGTAATCTGATAGGTGCGGGAATGTAAGGGGTAATTCTCCGTCTCGTTGGGGGATGGATAACGCTCGGGGGTTTCGTTATCCCGAGGCACTTACACACACTACCGTAACGGGATTGTCCCATTATGGGTGGAAGGGAGGCAGGGAGGCAAACAACGTCCATGCCGGTCCCTGACACGCTTGGTCGATCCTCTGCCGTCCGAGCCTCAAGCCCCCGGCGATGAACATCACCCACCTCTCCAGGATAGCGAGCTGTTGATCTCTCCCCAACGACCCGGATGGGAAACACATCAAAGCCCATACCCTGGCAGGGCGTGCAGGTTCGGCCCCGCTGTAGATATATGGAAGTGATATACACCCTTGTCGAGATAGTATGCCAACATGTCCCGCAGAACCGTGATCAAGCCGCCCTGCATCCGCCGTCTGTGGCCTCGCATACTTAGCGGGAACCAGACGGGAACGGAGCAGGTGGCGCCTGCATCGAGATTGAGACGGACGCTTATCGACATGGCCACCGGGGCCGTTCAACGTCGGTGCATACTCGAGGAAGAAGCATGAACGGCATCCTCGGAGCAGCAACCGTGGCTCGAGGGCATCCAAGTCGCTCATTCAGCCTGTCTCCCGGCGGCTGTTTTGTTGCCCTTGGTTCCGAAGAGGAGGGCAGTCCATCAGAATATAGAATCTGACGCTCGTTATTGCTCCGCAACACGAGGAGGCATCTCGCGGCCCGAAAGCAGGAGGCAATGATACCTCTCCAGGTTATTAGCGTTGCATATCCCTCAGGCCGGGACAGGCACGGCCGCCCTTTGGGCTATAGAGTGCGGTGATAACACGCAGCCAGCCAGGGAGGCAGCTGGGATGGGCGACCTTAATAAGTGGAAATCACTTCATCCGGTGGACCCATAGAGGAGGCAAGAGCCCGGAAGCTGGAGAGCTGCCAGGACGGGAAGCATCTCGGGGCCGGCCGCGGATGACAGAAATAGAAGACAGGAATAGAAACGCAATCAAGACGACGACCTTGTCGAGTCTGGGGTATATAATAACCGGGTCTCCGTCCCACTTGGGAGAGAGGAAGAGATGGTAAACAAGCTGAACAAAGGTAGCGCATCAAGGTACATCCAGGTCGCCCCGTTACGTCCACTTTGCAGAGACAGACAAACCAAACCCCTACAATAGTTAGTCTCCTGAACTTCCAGGTACGGTTGAGCGCCACAACCAAACCATCCCCCTCCCTCCCCCTCCCTGCTAACACAAGAAAGCAGGGCCCAACCCTTCTCCCTCCTCACACGATGAAGTTCTCCCTCAGCGCGCTCCTCGGCCTAGCCAGCCTGGCCCTCGCGGCCAACGAGCCCAACGCGGTCTGCCCCACGGCCACGCGCACCATCCAGAACCGGGCGTGCGGCAACGAGTGCCCCTTCAGCGACTGCACCTTCCACACGACCATCCAAAACCCCTGCGGCTGCCCTGCCACGCTCCCCACGGCCACGCTCATCGCCCCCTGCCAGGCGCCCTGCCCCTACCAAGGCTGCGACATCGACTTCCGCACCTCGGCCCTCCCCTGCCCCACCACCCCAACCACCACCACGCGCCGCACCACCACCACTCCGACCAGCACCCGCTCCGGCGTCGTCACCAGCATCGTCACCCTGCCCCCGCACACCACCACGCGGCCGCCCACGACATCGTCGATCCCCTGTCCCAAAGTCACGCGCACGACCTCCCCCGACGGCTGCGACCCGATCCGCTGCCCCGTGCCGACGTGCCGGGTCGAGTCCGACCTGGTGGTGCCCTGCGGGTGCGAGCCCAAGACGGTGTTATATGTGACGGGGTGCCAGACGGCGTGCTCGGAGGGGTGTTTGACGAGGGTGAGGACTAGTAGTTTGGCTTGTTAGGGTGGTGGTGGTGGGGAAGGGGGGTTCTTGTTTGGGGGTTGTCTGTTGGTTTGTTAGGTTGTTTGTTTGTTTCCGTTTGGGAGGAAGGGAGACTGTTGATGAGTTGTGTAAATAGGTAGTTCCTGAGTTGGTAAAATTGACTTTTTTTTTTCGGGTTTAATCTGTATGTTGTTTGGTTTGATAACTATCTGCTTGCCCAAACCTGGTATGAGGCTTGGTGAAATAGATGCCCGGTTGATGCAGGCCCAGGCCCAGGCCAGCCGCTTGCTGCACTGCACTGCACCGCGCTGCAGTGCTTCAATGGACCGGCGGAGAGTGCCGATCTGCGCAACCCAATCTCATGCCAAGACACCACCCGGCAGCCGCCGCGCAGGGCCTACCAAGTCTGACCTGCGTCCTGGAAGTTGCCCTGATTGGACCAGCTGTCCCAGGCTGTCCCTGTGACATCATGCACCAACAGCCATTGGCGGGGTGCCCTGTGGCCCGCTGTGTGCCAGCGATAGCCTCGACCTCTATGGGCCCAAATGGCCCTGTAACCCCCAGCCGATAGCTCCGTCCCAAAGAGGAGTTGGTTTTGTGTTTGTAAGAAGCGGTGACTGTGCCTCTCTTTCAAACAGGCTTCTTTCAAGATTATAACGATTGTACCTGAGAATACCCTCTCTCTTCTCTTGTTTATTCCAGTTTCCAACTTCCAGTTTCTGTTGGTTTCGTCTTGCCTCTGACCATCTCAGTTCCCATCCAATCTCACCTACTCTACCAACATCCACCATCCACAATCTACAATCTACACCATGACTACTCGCTATCGCGTAGAATGTATGTATCCCTCCTTCCGTACCCTAGAAGAGACACTGATCAGACAATAGATGCCCTTAAAACTCACCGGCGTGACCAATTCATAGGTGAGACCTCTTCCATGCGAACTGCCACCCCCCTGAAGCCGAGGCGGGCGAGGACGGCCGTCCACCGCTACGAGCTATCCAGAGCTTGGTAACAGCCACGGCGGTAGTCTCGCAACATCGCCGAACACAACTCCTGGGTTTGCATAGCATGGCTAACTCGACCCAGAATGGATCAAGGGGCTGCTCGCCGTGCCGTTTGTGCTATACTCCCAGCCCCATGGCCCCATCAACAGGCAAAGCATGAACGATCTCGCTCAGACACGCGAGGAAGCCCACCGGAGATACAGCGAGATTCTCCGTGATGTCGAGGTCATGATAGACGATCACAGTAGGCACCTACTCGCTCCCCTTTCCCAAGATACCAAAAAGTGACTCACCAAATTCCAGTTGCTCATCAACACGATGCCGAGAATCCCTTCCCATCCAAACTCAAACTCCTAGTCCCCAGCATAGGGCCCTTCTTCACTCGGCTACCCCTAGAAGCCGGCTTCAAGTTCCAGGACCACAAGCGCTACATCTCCTCCCGCCGCTTCGTCTCGCCCTCCTTCAACGATGTCCGCCTCATCCTCAACTCGGCTCAGATGATGGGCCGTGACCAGCTACGGCACCCTCCAGCTCGCACCTTTGACGGCGACGTAACTCTCTACGACGACGGGCAGAGCCTCGAGCCCTCCAGCCCCATCGTCCCCCGGCTTATTGGTACGTACACCATCAACCCCTTAAATCCACACTTCCATCCCAGAATCCCAATTAACCATCTCCCCAAAACACAGACCTCCTCCGCAAAAACGTCAAAATCGGCATCGTCACCGCCGCCGGCTACACCACCGCCGACAAGTACTACGCGCGCCTGCACGGCCTCCTCGACGCCCTCGCCAACACGGCCGAACTCACCCCAACCCAAAAACAATCCCTCATCATCATGGGCGGCGAAGCCAACTACCTCTTCGAGTTCTCCCCGTCCTCCCCGCACCTGCTCGCCCCGGTCCCCCGCTGCCGCTGGCTCACCCCGGAGATGGCGGCCTGGGACGAGCGGGACATTGCCGAGGTGCTCGACGTGGCCGAGGCCGCGCTCGGCGACTGCATCAAGACGCTCAACCTGCCCGCCGTGCTGATGCGCAAGGACCGCGCCGTGGGCATCGTGGCGGACCCGCCGTCGGCGCGCATCCCGCGCGAGTCGCTCGAGGAGACGGTGCTGGTGGTGCAGAAGGTGCTGGAGCTGAGCAGCGCGGGGCGGCGCGGGCGGGTGCCCTTCTGCGCCTTCAACGGGGGGCGGGACGTGTTTGTGGATATTGGCGATAAGAGCTGGGGCGTGACGGTGTGTCAGCGGTGGTTTGCCGGCGGGGGCAATGGCAATAGTGGCGGGGATGGAGGCGCCGCCGCGATCAAGGGGGATAACACCCTACATGTGGGTGACCAGTTCCTGAGCGCCGGCGCCAATGACTTCCGGGCGCGTAGCGTGGGCACCACCGCGTGGATTGCGAGCCCGGCCGAGACGGTGGATCTGCTGGATGAGTTGGCTGAGTTGATGGGGAAGAAGATGTCTTGAGGGAGAAGAAGATGTCTTGGTTATGGGGGTGGGGGAGGGATGTCGTCATGCTGGTTGAGGGGGTGAGCTAGTCGAGGACGGCTATGGAGGGTGCGTCTCTGTACTGTATACGAGAGTGTCACAGCGTTGTAGCGTTTCGGGGTCAGGAGTTCGGGATATACCTGGAAAGAGCTTTTAATAACCAAAGTAGTTAGAATACACGTTCTCATCCGACGCTATATTGGCCTTTCCTGTCTCGGAGTTACCTGAACTAATGTGGATATTCCTCGAGACATGTAACTACCTATGTAGTGCGCTGCCATCTGGTGATGTGTTTGGCGTGAAAAGCAGGTCGAGATCCTGGCTCTCAAGCGAACCGACCGTCGCTTGCCCTGAAAGGCAACCTCCAAAACATAAAAAAGGGGGTATTGTGCTTTATACATAGAGAAAAAAAAGATGGGGAAACGCTAACTAATACGACTCCCCCCAATCGCTTGACCGACCCTCCCAAGTCACCGAAACCTGCCTCCCTTTCCGCTTGCCATGCTTAAACTCCAATCCCTACCCACCCCCCGCAATGCCCTTCTACTTGGTAGTGTTTTCTTCGATTCATACCCCTTTCCCCTGTTCCAATGCGTGTAATGAAGGGACCAATCCGCCGTGATCGAGGTATGAGTGGGCTCCTACAGCCAGACAAAAGAAAACCGGCCGACGGGGGTTATTAAAAACAAAACGTGTAGAGGCCCCCGGGGTCCGTCAAGAGATATTAACGCGGCGCAAGATGTTTGGGGGCAGCGGCGAACCGCACGCCGATCCGTGGCTACCGGAACTCCCCAAAGGGCGCGCCAAAATTCATGCGTTTTTTGAACTTCAAGGGGACGTCGAACTGTTCTTCGTCGCCGCTTTTCGGGCTGCTCTTATTATCCTCGGAGTCAACCCCAGAACCGGCGCCGGGTTGGTCTTCGGCCTGAGTTTTCGTTTCCCCGGCGGCTGGTGGTGCCGTCTGCTTGGCCAGTTCCGAGTCCTTTAACACTGCCGGCAGTGCAGCCACGTTGTCCTTGCTGACTTCTTCCAGCTTGTCGGACAGCTTCTGGAAGAATATCTCGTCGTGGGCCGGCATGTTCCTCACCATAAGTGGGCCCTTCAGTTCACGGTCTTCGCTGGACTCTAAAGATGGGCTCGGGGTGGTCGGCGAAGATGTGGCCTTGCTGGTCTGTATCACCGGGGAAGGGTTCCATGACCTGTTGCGATCCAGATACGCCGCCCCCATCGCCGCCAGTGGTTGTGCCCTGGCTCGCGACCTCTTCATGCGGCATGGTCGGGGTACTGTCGCCGCTGTTGCTCGTTGCAGTAGCTGTTCCTGAGGAAACAGCGGTTGCTACCGACGAGAGGGAATGGTTTGGCGTGTGGCCAGCGTGCATCGTGAGGCGGTCCGCTTCCTTGGCTGCCAGAACTTGGAGGGTTTGTTCCTTCTTCGCCCGCGGGCTCTGGGGTTGATCAGAGCCTGACGGAGGAGAGCCAGATGGGCTGGAAGATTTAGACCCGTTTTGTGACCCGGTATCTCTAAAGGTGGCTTTCTTTACGCTGGTAGCCTTGATTGGGATGCCCTCCAACTCTGGATGGATTTCCTTGACGTCAACGATCGGAATAGGCTCGGCGGCGGCCTCGAGTGCCTCATCTTGCTTCAGAAAATCGGCCGTGGGTGCGCTGGGCCCATTCGGTGACCTTGGGGAAGCGAGGTCCTGGGCCCTCGGGCCCGGTATGGGCAACGGCGAAGACGCATTCCGGGCGGCTGACCCCCCATTCTGGCCCACGAGATGTGAACTCTTCTCCGAAGACAACGAGCTGTCGGGACTAATTAGTGATGTTCCTTAGCTTCCTTCGCGTTGGCCCATATTCGAGAAGGGTGCTCTCGCCCAAAAGGGGAGGCTATTCATGGCCAACGGGTTGGTGCCTCCCAGCCGTTCGATTTCCCCCACCAAAACCGCCTTCTCGGCCTCCCACTCGGCGCGCTCCTCCTCCATAAGGGCCCGTTCTTCCTTGTACACCTCCTCGGCTCGCTCGCGGTTCGCCTCCAGGTACTTGCGCTCCGCTTCCCAAGCCTCCTGCATCCTCGCCTTTTGCTGAAGGAGCCGTCGGACCATGCAGTCATGGCTGGATGAAGTCACCTCGTCCGCCGAGACGGACCGCGAGTAGGCTAGTCCGCCTCCCGGGGATCCCAACGTTTTGTTGGTGAGCCCAGCCGCCATATCTTGGTTCTTGTTCGATCCGTTTCCTGGCAGTCTGGGCGATGTGACCCCGTTGCGAGTTGTTGGCGGGAGACTGCTCGACCGGCTCTGATCGTATTGGAACTGTGCTTGCTGTGCGGCTGGCAGGATATGGGGTGACAAGGGCGAATAGATTTGACTTCCTCGAGGTTGCGAAACGGGACGAGGGTGTGTGGGGTTGTTGCTGTTGGTCACCACGACGTGGTCAAAGTATCCGTGGACACCGCGCGGGAGAGTCAGGGGAGAGATGATCGAGGAGGAGGAGTCGGTGGTGAGTTTGGGGAACGGGACATGCATGTCACTGTCCCGGGTGCCTGGAGGCCAGAAGGGGTCGGCGGACAGCTTCGCCATGACAGGCATTTTGTGTTTCCAGAGGTTTATACCACGAGCCCTTGGTCATGTGCAGAGCTGGAGCTGTTCCCCTTGCATTAGCTCGCCGTTGCTGATGTCAATCGATGTTTGTTGGCAGGTGTGGAGCACAATGGAGCATGTCGTGCGTGAAGCGCACGTTAGAGAAGGTCCGCTCGCCGTACATTCGTCCGTCGTTCGGTAATTGCGTACTGTATCGTGTGGACGGGACAGAAGAATGGGATGGCAGTCCGAAGACGAGACTAAATGGAAGCGATTAGGAGTGCAAAAATAATACAGTCGAGATTAGTTATTGAATAATGAGGTTAGGTAGAGGGCGATGGAAAAGTTAAGTAGGTACGGTAGTTCTGGTATACCCAGTCCAAATTATTGTCGAGGCTCTTGCTCTTCTGAGAGAAGGACCTGGACCGCCGACGTGGCAGCCCTGTCATCTGTTTCCGTAACTGCCTACTAGGTATGTAACCTGCAAGTGCTGCCCGCCTGGCCTGTGAAGAAGCGCCTGCCCTCTCAGGGCTGTGGGGCGGTGAGCCGGCGACCGCTTGTCCGCTCCCTTTTCAGGCTCCCCTCATCCTTCTTCAACCCCACAATTCACTACCGACGGGTTGTCGGCTGCCTACTCCGCGTGAAGAAAAACCCCAAGATCTCGCCTCAAGCCGTCCCAACCCACCCCTGCCGCCACGTGCTTTTTTTCTCAATTTTCCAATTGCTTTCAATTGCTTTTGTGATTCAAATTTTCGTTGAGCGTGTCCTGTCCTGCCATGGTCAATGCCAAGCGATTCTCTTTCTGGTGGAGCTTCGGGCCTTCATGACAGTGAAGATAGGGCACCACACCACCACTCACACCGCGGCCGTGGGGCAATGAGACATTTCATCCCCTCCAAGGAGGGGCACACGCTTTGTTGGCATCCTCGGTCCCAAGAATCCCTGCTTCGCTTTCTCAGGGTCCAGGACCCTGAAAAAAGTTGGTCTTGGCAATACCACGCTGCCACCGAAGCGACTGACGTGCTCTGTGTTTGGTGATGGTATGTACATACACTACATACGAACAACGAGCCCGTTGTAGTTGGCAAACAATGAACCCGTCAGCACAACATAGCTTATCCCTGGGAAAACCAAGATCGAGCCCCCTCGATGCGGAGTTGTAGGAGGCCCAATGAGCCAAAAGAGCATTTCCATGAGAACCGTAGGTAACTACGAGGGTGGTTCCCTCAAAATCACGACCCCTCCCCCATTGCGCCAAATCTCCGAAGCAACCCTGTGGTATCATCCATAATACAACCGCAACTCCTTATCTAGCCTCCCCGGTCCAATTCTCTTCCAGTCCAATGGGTAAGCCGGCGATCAAGACCGAGCAGCCGCCAGCATTCTGTCCAGAAGCAGAAATGGCCATGGCAAAGGCTGCAGCTTGAATCTGCATTCGCCACAGATGATGGGCCTATTGTTGGTCTAGTCAGGATCAATTACGAAATGACGTGCCCAGTGACTCTCGAGATGGACATTACCTCTCCTCAAAAGCTGTGATCTCTGGCATGCAAGGTATGTGGTGCTTATACTTGGCGCTGGGTAACCAGTCAGTTCTCGCTTTCGATCCGAGAGTGCAGAAACCTGCTAAGCTCCGTCTGCGGTTGTCAGTGTATGTATATGTACCATTGCTTGGTTGCGAGCCAACGGAAGTGGCCGCAGGAAAACTCTCGCTGGAATTCAAGTGTCAGCAGAGCTATCAAGTTCTGATAGCCTTATTATTCCCATACAGACCTGGGTAAAGTGGCACATTGTGAAATTGGCCTGACGTACGAGCCTGACGGGCTGTTTCACGCGCCCAGTTTTCGCGTTAGTGTAAGCTCGAAGTCGGGCGAAGGCAGATGATAACAGAAACCTCGATTTCAATATCTGGGTTTCGTATTGTTGCGATGAAAGTTTGCGATCCCCAAGGGAGGCCAGTTCCCACCCTTCCGGTGCTGTGGGTTTTCGTCTGGTTTATGTCCGGGTGAGGGTTGCGGCATGATATTCCTCTGCTCTTCGACCACCCGCTTGCTTGCCCCTCATGAACACGCAATCGGTAACACTGTGAAAGAGTCACAGGTCGGGCGAGACATGAGAGACACCCGGGCTGTTTGCTAAGTCTTGGCTCCTAGCATTTTGAACATGGAATCAAATCATTTCATCCTACAAACTTGAACCAGTTGATCAACTTGAAACCTCGGCCCCCAGTCTCATCACGGGGCAAGTTGTCTGGCCGAATATGCCGAGTGTCACGTTGAGACGAGCAAGTGACATGATCAAGTGCTGCTATTTAAAGTCGTTACCGGCCTCGAGGCCGTCTCACAATCCCAATGGGAAATGAGGAGTCGCAAGCCACTGCCCACAGGGCGCCAGCGCTCAAAGCATTTCCTAAACAAGATGGCAGCAGCCAGTTATTGTTTCTGTCCCTCGTCTCCGACACTAGGCCTAGCTATTTTTTTCAATGGTGATACTGCATAACCCCACGGACGACGACTGTATTTACTCTTCCCAAAGTATCTAGCACTCCCGTAGCTGTAGCGGTAGTATTGAGGACCGATCACAGCGAAAGGCCATATCCGATCACTGTGATTGTGGCTCGTTTCGGAACTAGCAAAACAAGGACTAGGGCAGTTGGACGAGACAATGGTGTGTGGACAAAGCTCGGGTCGATCCGTGGGACAGGAAAAGGAAAGTGGTACTAGACGAGTCACTCAGCCACTTTCGGTGAAGGATTTTAGGGAACACATAGCAGTGACCTTCCTCATATTGCTACTCATATCCCTTGGTAACTCAGATAACGCTCCGGATATCACATCCCCATCAACCCCTCTTACGGGGTGGGTTACTCAAGGCGGTCATCGGCTGGTTCGATAATAAAAGGGTGCTCAATATTAGAAACTCGCGCCACATCAACAATGCTCGATGGCAACTGTATTTTTATTCACCTGCTCAGATTCTTGCGGCCATGGTGCCTTATAACGTCAATGTTACCGAGACCCTTCAAAGTTTACTGTGGGTTTGAAAAAAAATCAGGGCTTAGATTGATTAGTACCCAGGTACCTTACTTAAGGCCCTCCTCTGTTGTGAGAGAATCTAGGTAAAAACCCAGACTTTTGGTATCGTGCAGGTTGTCTGGGCTCACATGCAGGTTGGGGCATTCAGTTTGAAAGCCAGATCATGATATCGCACGGCAGCAAGTACTCAATATATCGTTTTACGACGACTGTTTTGTCTCTAGATGAGGGTTAGCCAGTCAGGCTCAGAGCGGCAGCAACACCATGGCTAGAGGCTAGGCTGGTATCGTGTTTTTCTTTTTTCCCGTCTAGCCTCGAACAGGACATGCCTAGGTAACAACTCTTATCGCCATCGACTCCGCGGCATCTGAGATACATGAGCAACAACCTCTGCATTAGGTTGGAGCGAGTTGAAAGTGTTTGAGGGATGGAGGGTGTTGGAATGTTTTGATATGGTCACTAAAATAACCGAGTAGGCTCATTGGTAACTAATGACACATCTTCAAAGATGTAAGCTGCTTGACCTTGGTTCTCCAGTACCGAGACCCGTAATCCCTTTGTCTTGGAGGCATGGAATGCCACTACCATACCTACTCATGCTCATATGATAGCGCTGCTATTAGTATGCCTAAATCCCAAGGGTTGCAGTGCGGTGTTGTCGTTGCCTGAATGGCCACCGCATTACTAATATTTATCCTAAATCCGACGGCCTGGGAGAGTCAGAGGTATGTACAGTGTACACGCCGGGGTTACCACATCTTCCACAAGTCCACTTGCGGACGGTGTTGTCAGTGCCTTACATGTGACGTGCCTAGGTTTGGTAATGTTGCCAACGAGTTTCCCACGTGTTAGGTTGTCGCCGGGAGATTGGTAGTCGCATAGTGCACGAGTTGTATGGAAACCATCACCTGAGGCTGTGCCTAGGTAGACCTGTTGGGTACGAGTACATGTGGTGTCTCATTGTGACGATTGTGACGAATCTTAGGGGGCGAGCCTGAGTGGCTCCTGATAACAATCTTATACTGCTTACTGGGTCTTGTTTGCTTCCGCCAAAAAGACCCCATAGGTCATGTTAACACCGCGGGCCGCGACGGGGTGAGACAGGACTGCACCCGGCATCCGTTATTTGCCCCTGCTGCCGTCACAGGCCAAGACCTTGGGCCAAACTTGTCGCGAGACACCGGAAAGGGGGATCCGGATTCGATGGTGGAAAGGAACGGGGTGTGTGAGTTGGACATTGGCTCCATTGGGTCGCCATCCGCGGAACCCACACCACTGCAAATGAGAAAGCCCCGAGAGCCAGGACCCGCACCCTTCCAGACCCTCCAACCTCCATTATTATTACCTAGCAGATTAGTAAGTTCTTCTTCGCCCGGAACTGCGCTCGCACGGCTCGTCATAACGATCCGTGAGAAGACCGATGCCAAGTCCGTGGAGAAAGCCAGCAAGCGCCGGCAAACTCGGCACGACCGGAAATAAAGAAAAACTGGGCACGAGGCGGCCGACGCCAATCACCGGTGTCAAAGACCGCGGTCCGCCTCGAGGAGGAATCCCGATGGGCGGTCTCGCGACATCGGCGCTCCGCCCACTGTTCTTGAAGCGCCACTCCGGGGCACCACACCACAGAGCACCT
This sequence comes from Chaetomium globosum CBS 148.51, assembly GCF_000143365.1. Lineage (NCBI taxonomy): Eukaryota > Fungi > Ascomycota > Sordariomycetes > Sordariales > Chaetomiaceae > Chaetomium > Chaetomium globosum. The sequence goes on from NT_165978.1 coordinate 4,034,553, forward strand.
CGTACTTTGTACATACCCCTGGGGGCCTGGTGGGTGTCCTCGAGTGCGGTCTCGAAGGTGGTGTGTGATGCCCATCCGGATTTCTTCGTGTGGAAACACCCCGCATCCCACCCTGCGAGCCTGCCACCTTTCCGACCGGGAGGCCTGGATGGAATTCCATGGGAGTGACCGCCTCGATAAGACCTGCCACACTGGACGGGGAGGAGGTCAAAGAGCCCGGCGAGGCGGTCCCAACCAATTGCCGTTTGGCTTAGACATCCCGATTAGTGACCGCTTCCATAGGTTGGCAAGCCGATTTCACTGCTGGCTGCAGGTACTGAGCTGAGACCCGCCCCGGTGCCGATGTTTTTTAGTATGTGCATTGTGGTATCCGTATCGTGGGGGACAACGTCGGCAAGGGCTCGCCGGATGCTGCGGCCCGGGGCTCAGCCTTGCCCATGGGCGTGGCAGCAGAGCACAGAATGTACATCTGGGAGTTAAGATCCTGACTGACATGACATGACTGAGACGAGGGTACGGATCCCGCAGAGTCGCCCTGACGTGGACTTCTATGAACAGGGCTGTGAAAGTGGGAACCAGCGCATCGCCGGGTGGTATACTACTCGTTGAGATGTGCGGGATTTGTTTTGACCCGCGTGGCCAGTGTCTGGAACGGTACGGATACAAATGTTAAGCGCAATTGGGTCTCGTTGTTTCAAATGGAGGGCAGGCAAGCTGAAGTTGGGACAAGTTCCTTGCTCAACGACTTGACTGGTCACAGGTCGTGTTACCCGGCTCAATTCCCAACAATGGATGTGCGCAGAAACCCCTGTGTGGGAGCTGTTCATGGTTTTTGGTTTCTGCTGCAGCCGACTCCTGCATCCTGAACCCACACCGCTGGTTGTGCTTCTAGAGTCAGCAATGGATGAGGTGCGGATTTGCTCCCGCCCTGCCCTGGAAAAAGGGAGGGCAACTTTGTGTGTTCCACCGCATTCGCTGCCTGCCTTGGAGCATGGGACGCGCACTTCTGTCGTGTGATGGCTTACTGGCACCATGGGGCCACTCCTGATGCCTGTGGATTTCCAAGGTAGGCTAGTCACTCAAACCACAGAACCGAGAGATTGTAGGGGATAGCGAATGGGGACGCGACCAAGACCTGAGCAACACAAGTCCTTGCTTGGCGTCACCAGCAGTTGTCTCTTTGGCGTCGACCTTGTTTGAGAAACGCATCACACGAGCGCGCGGCAGAACTGTTTCTTGAGGCACAACCGAGGACAATCGATCGAGCCGAGATGGACAGGCAGGATGCCCAGACGGGAGATCGCGATGCCAAGACGGTCAGGAAAGCTTGCGAGCCTTTCCAAGCCTACCCAGGGGCTCCGGTGTGCCTGTGAAGGCACCGATCCGACCAAGGGCATGTTTCGTGGTTGTTGTTTGGTCCGACCGCCAAGACGCTTTCTGAAGGGCCGTCTTGCGGTAGCCAGTGATGAACTTGGGATGAGGGACCGCGCATGGTCAGGTGGCGGCCACGAGTGTCTTCTCGAGGAACGGTGAGGCGGTTTGTTCGTCGGGATATGCCTCTGGGGCTTGATGCAGATGCGTGGCAATGCAACCGAGCCACTCAGTTAGTTAACTATCCTGGACGCGAAAGGGAATTGACGTGGGGGCGCGATTATTTGCTCGTGTGCTCCCCAGCCTGCCAGCCCCCGGTTCCGCGCTCAGGATGTCGGACAAGGCGTCGGCCAGAAAGAGCTGGTACACCCAGGCCGACGAGACTTGCCTCATTCCGCGGGCTGGCACCGGGCCGGCGACGGCTTGTGGGCTGCGTGCGCCAGTGAGCTTGTTGAGTCCTGGAGCTTGTTGGTTTGTTGGCTTGTCGTCGCCTTGTCCATCTTGTCGGCCGACGCCGAGACCTTGGCAACGGCCCCCCTGCTGAGCCCCTGGCATACCAAGAAACGCCACTATCCGATCGCCGGCCAGGTTTTGTGTGTACCCTGGCTCTGCTGGCTTCAAGCAGCTTGTGGGCAGCACATCGCAAATGCGCACTTGGTGTTGAGTCCTTTGAGCGTTTCCGTTTGGATCGTTGGTTGGGCTGTTTGGAGTGACAAAGACGCTCTGAGGCGTCAATCTCGAGGCCATTGGCGGAACGGGCACCCTCAACGTTCAATTGCTGACGGGGGGCGTTGCAGAGTGGCTGGAACTAGCGGACGCCCGCTGATAACTGAGTGGGTCTGAAACAAGAAACTGTCGCGTGCTGAGGTTTTAGTTATCGTGATGACACCATCCTTTATCACCCAAAAGTAGACACGGAAATCGCTGCGCCTTTGTTTCGAGAAAAGTGAACGCACAACGACACCCACCATGATGGCATTCAATTGCGCTAACGTTTCCTGCTTTGAGCGACCTGCTGGTATTCGTTTCGAGGGAGAACAGGGACAAAATCTGGAGAACCCCACGCTAATTAGCGATATGGCGTGGAGCACTGCGGGGATTTCGGCGTTTCTTTAACGAATCTTCGTATCGTGACGCGGGCCCGCTGCGTCGGCCTCAGCAACCACGACAACGCGATCGGGGCAGAACGAGAGGGATTCAAGCGCTGAAGTTCCTCAAGCTTGTTTTCGAAATGCTTTGCTTCAAGGGGCCTAATAGGGCTCTCGGGCCGGGGCACGTGCTAACTTACGCTTACTGGGACATGCATTGGTGCACAGTATGGTTCTCTCCTACCATCTGTGCAAGAAGAGGAGCCGACCGACGCAGACAACGCAGAGGGCCAAGACCTGTGTTGCCACAGGGTTGACGACGTGGTGAACGAGTTATCGATTTCCGATCGACCTCTTTTCAACACGATCATCAGGAGCCGGTTCGGCCTGGATATTGCGGCATATTTGGTCATTCCTCGAACGCCTTGGCGACGGATCCAGTTTCGGCGGCGAGTCGGGAGAGAACGATGCGCCGCCCCGACAGGTCTTGCAGGATGGGAATGTACCCTCAAAGAACGTCAAAGATGCAAAAGTCGATAAAAAACATAGCCATAAGAGTCACGTAAATCCGAAGTGCTTGATGAAGGTACGGAGTACTCCCGGGCATTGTCTGACGTTTTAGCAACCATGTAGGTTCCGTACCTGGGACTTGCCATGAATGTTGACGGCGCTTGCCCAAAATGCCCGCCGTTCTTGGGCTTGGCCAATCATCTGGCCCTGCAATTGGACGACCATCGCTCTTCTCTCGGTCTCTCGGCGCTGGGTGGGGGCGGGTCATCCCACCTTCCTGCCTCGAGGCTGCGCCGGTGAGTGTACCGTGTACTTCGGGCATACCTGCCAAAAGCTCCAACATCCGGCGGTGTGGTTTCGCTGTCCTAGAGCCGGATCGTGTTTTAGGACGGGAAAACCTGAATTGCGACATCCAAGACACTCTAGAAGGAGGAAGAAAAGGGTATTTTGGAGCGGCAATGGCGGATCGGAAGGGGCTCGGACATTTCTTCTACACGTGTAGGTGTGTCGTCCAAGTAAGCGTCTGGTTTCTCGCCATCCAGGTCCCGCCCTGGCAGGGCAGTGCTTGGCTCAAGACGTCCCTGCGAGTAAGGCCCCTATCTCAGCAGCCATGACCCTTCCACGCTGCTGGAGTGGCCAAAACATGGTTGATTCTGGCAGTTCCACTGGCCTTGCGGTGGAGCAGTGTTGGTTGCAAAGGGTGCAAAGCTGGGATGGCAGGAGGCTTGGGCCTTGGGGCGGGTCTGGGCGCTCGGCCTTTGGTCGGCGGTCGCTGTGCCTTGGGTGGGCCTCGGCGCCCCGCGATCACAATCTTGTGCCCGCAAACGTTCATCTGTTGGAAAGAAGTACCTGCGACTTGCCCGACTTTTCCTGGCGAGGCAGGCATACCTAAGCTCGAAAGGGCAAGTTCTGCAGCTGCAGCGAAGTTGCTGTTGCATGCATTTGCCGAATTTCGTACCTCCCACCATTTCTCCGCACGAATTACCTGGAGTGCCCCGCCCTCGATACAAGTACAGACACCGAGAGGGAACTGCGGGTTGCTGGGCGTTGCCATTGTGAGAGACCTTTTTTTGATCCATCCGACTCACGCTAAAACGCGAACATTGAGACGGTTCCCCCCACCCACCACGGAATCCCGCAAACCCTTGGGGAAACCCTCCAACTTTGAAGCGGCTCATCCCAGCCGCCGAACCCATTCTCTTGCAGGAGGCGAAAAAGGGAGTGCGACCCTTCTCCATTCCCCCACAGATTCCCACCATCTCGGTTCTCGAAATGCCGTTATAATACTCGCCAGGGGGCGCTCACTTTTTCCCTCGCTCCCTTTTCCTCCCCTTCGAGATCCCTCTCCCATCGCCAAGAACTTCTGAGCCAACCGGCAACCGAAAGCGTAGATCTTGGCCTCCTTTTGTGCCCTCGCCATTACGCCACGCCTGTTCCTCGGGGCTACACAAATCTCGCCCTGAGCGGAAGACAGCCTTGGCACCGAGCCATTTGTCGTCTCCCAAGACCACGCCCAGAAGACGATCCAGAGTGACGCAGCAAGGAGCGACAGCAGCACTTGCGCGGCCCCGCCTACATATATAAACCTCTCCCGGCCCCAGTTTTTCTTCGGTGGTGTTTACTTGGTCAGCAAGCATACCAGCAGCCTTTCTGTTTCTCCTTTTCGGTCTCGTCCTGGGTTAGATACCAATCACCTGGAGGCAGCTTTCGACGTTGGAGAAGCATTGGAGGAACCAGAAGCGTGGTGTGCGCCTTGCAGTAAGCGAAGGCGGCGTGCAACAAACCACGCCTCAAGCAGCTCACCCGGGCGTTCCCCGAGGCGCCTAAACCGGCTTCCCGAAGCGCCGAGTCGCCCCAGCTGGCCCGCCCCAAATCCAGTTTCGGCCGCCTTTGAAAAGCGGTCCCTTGCGCAGACGCCCAGTGGCATTCAGGGCCCTGACGTTTTTCCTTGTCCCAGGGGACCAAGGTCCTCTTTTCCTATCCCCCCCCCCCGGAAGGCTGCCGTCTGACGGCATTGCTCCCAAAAATGGCGGTTTCGCTGCTTGCTACACCGGCGCAGCCGTCTTCAATAGGTATTTACACCCCCGTCTTCAGTCCGAGCTGCGCGCGTTTTTCGCTCTTCACTCTCCCGCTGCTCTTTTCTGCTAGGAAACAAAGTAGCCAATTTGACACTTTTGAATTCTAGACGCGTGTGACCCCAACTCTCACAACACAAGCTCGTCCTCTTCGCCTCGGCAATATCCCACCGAGCTGACGGATCCCATCCCGGAAGAATGCGATGAGACCGATAGTGAAGCAGTAAACGAACCCGTCACCCCCGTGAGCGGCCGTCAGTCGCAAGATTTCCAGACCCTCGCGAACCCAGACGGCCACCTGGACGCGGCCCACGAACAACTTGCCTCCGATCAGGTCGCCGGCGCCTTTCCATCCGTTCGGCAGCCCGCCGCACTCAGCTCGAAGCCGCCCCTTGTCGTTGACACCTCGGCTACCACCCCACCAAGGGCACCCAGAAGCCCCCAGGAAACACCCCGGGCGGCTGGTCCCACGACGCCCACACCCGGAACCCCTTCGCTCGACCTAGAACCCACTGGTGCGCTTTCTTCAAGACGTTCGACATTCGGCTCATCTTCAAATTTCAGACGCACCATGTCTAGTTTTTTAAAACGTGTCGGGTCGCAGTCTGACAAGGCGACAGTTGGTGCCGACTCTGCCACCGCATCGACTTTACAATTGCCAGAGCCCGCTCACCGAAAGATGCCAAACCGCCGGTGGTCAATGAACAGGAGCTCGGCTACTACCCGCTCCAACTCACCACCGTCGCCGAGCTCACCGCTCGAGATAGCCGTTAAGTCAAGGGAGGACGCATCACAACCAACAATACCGGGATCAGACGCCTTCTTCAAGAAAAAATCGCGTACATCGACTGGCTTTACATTGCGTTCTCGCCCAGTCGTGGGGAAAGAGACATCCTCGAGACAGGAGCTCCAGCTCAGGCGACGCGCCAGCAGTTTTGATTATACCAAGCAGGAGCCGGCCGCGGACGGCGACTCGGAGAAGGCCATTCAGATGGAGAGATCTCTCTGGGGGCTCCCCGCCGAGACGGGAACTGGCGTGAAGGCTCGCCGCATGAGCCTCAGCTTACCCGACGATTTTACCGTGGATGTCATCGAGCTCGCGTCGGAATTCGAGTACCAGCACAAGCTACTGGGCCGGCACCGCAAACACTTGGGTAAGGGCGCGACCTCCAAAGTGACATTGATGGTGGCCAAAACCGGCGGCGAGCTATTCGCCGTCAAGGAGTTCCGGGGCAAGTCGTCGAGCGAGACGCGTGAAGAGTACGAGAAGAAGATCAAGTCCGAATATACGCTCGCAAAGAGCTTGCACCACCCCAACATCGTCGAGACGATACGGCTTTGCATCGATCGCGGGCGTTGGAACCATGTCATGGAATACTGTGAGGACGGCGATCTGTTCAACCTGGTCAACAAGAAGTACCTCAAGACCGAAGACAGGGAAAAAGACCGGCTCTGCCTCTTCAAGCAGCTGGTGACAGGTATCCACTACCTTCACTCGAATGGCATCGCCCATCGCGACATCAAGCTCGAAAACCTGCTCATCACAAAGGATTCGAGGCTCAAGATCACCGACTTTGGCGTCTCAGAGGTCTTTTCGGGCATCCACCCGGGACTAAGGGAAGCTGGCGGCCAGTGCGGGATAAACATGGGTGAGGTGCGGAGTTGCGCCCCGGGCATCTGTGGCAGCATGCCTTATATCTCGCCAGAGGTCCTTCAAAAGAAGGGCAACTATGACCCGCGGGGCCTGGATGTCTGGAGCTCGGCCATCGTCATGGTCAACCTCATCTTCGGCGGGCCCTTGTGGCACAAGGCCGAGCTCTCGCCGAATGCTTCGCCGCGGGAAACCTACACCAGTCTTGTGCGTGGCTGGGAGAAGTGGACGGATAAGCACACTGATGCTACCGACACCGTCATCACTGACATGGATTATCCGCACGTGTTCTTTTTCGACACGTTCGTGAAGCCACCGGCTCTGAGGCGCGTCCTCCTCCAGATGCTTAACCCGGATCCGGAGAAGCGGATCTCGATAGCGAACGTGATCAGTAACCGATGGGTGAAGAACATTGAGTGTTGCCAACCCGAAAGCTACGACGAACCAAACGCGGCGCACATGATCGATGCCTCCAAGAAGCCTGGCCAAAACCGCGCGAGTGGCAAGAAGATCTACTGCCATAACCACCTTCCTCCTGTCGCGCACAACAGCCACTCGCTCGGAAAAATGCCCGGCAGCGCTGGCTATTGACGTGGACTTGTATCGTGGCCAGTGAGCCGAAGAAGGACGTGGCCTTTTCTTTGCTTTTGTTAAAACTTTCAATTCCCTGGTTTTTTTTGTTTTTTTTTTCCACATGGGGTTCGGGGACAGCCCTGCAAAACATACACGGCGTTACGGGGCTTAGGGGGTGCATCATCGAGAGCACATCATTGGGCGGGTTTCTCTTATTTTTTTTTCTTTAGTTTTTTCCCATGGGACTTCTGCAGGCAAAGGCGAGATAGATTTGTTGACACGGCCTCGTTTTGCAAAGCTCTGTTTCTTTTTGTTTTGCCTTCTTGCCTCACGCTGTCATGCCCGTGGTCGGGATGTCGGCACTAGCCCCAGGCTAGTCTCTTAATAATGATAAGAGGAGGATATCGAATCGGTAGCAACACGCCGCCGGGTACATATGTTTGAGTGTTGTTACATAGATGGCGCCGTCGCGCGTTGCGTCATGTACACAGGTTTCTGGTCGCAGGGGGCAAGGAGGAAATACAGGTGCGATGATGAGGTTGAGCATAGTCCTCTTCTCTGATCTCCTATTACTTCCTCCTCGGCAAAACTGGTCTCTCAGAGGCAGTAAAAAAAATGGCATTCAGTCAGCCCCGTTTTGGCTCTCACGAAAGCTGTCTGACAAGTGTGGTTGGTTTTGATCTAACTCGCCGTCTCCCCGCGAGCTGCAGCAAGGTGGGATGGTCCCGGTCCATGGGCCCCATGAAACCAAGCAGCTTGCCACACAATTGGACCGCCTCGCCGCCTCCCCTAAGCAGAGTTCCCCGCCGTCGGTGTGTTCAACCGAGCTGAGCCGAGTCAGCTCACCGTCCGATCGACATGCTCAGGGGCCAAAACCAGCTGATCCCGAGTTTGGCCCTGGGCGGTCAGCAAAAGAGGGCGGCGTGCCCGCAATCCATCCTCATTCCCTTAGCAAGTGGACAAATGATGTTGCGTTGTGAGTTTGACGCTACTGTGTAACGAGACTGACCAACTGATGGGAATTACGAGAGCGCGGGATTGGATGAGTTCACGAGGGCAGGATGACGGACGGATTTGCTTTCGTGCAGCATGCCCTGCCGGGAAAAAGTCATCCTCACCGACAGGTCAACGTTACTGAAAGGGGAAGGGGATGCCCTAAGTGGCTTGGAAGGTTTCTCCAGGTTCCCCAGACTTTCTTTTCTGGTGTCCCACCGCATCAAGATTCAGAAGGCGGCGAGAACCGAAACCCCCCCCCCCCCCCCACGCCACGCCGTCTGCACGACATTGTCTTTTGGCGAACAAGCCCCTCCTGCCCCGCTATCCTGTTTGGCTGGTTGGGGGAAAAGAGATAACTCGTTAGTCAGAAAGAGGGCTGGTGATGTGCGCTTTGCTCGCTCATGTGGCGCCACGCTGCTAGCAAAGCTGCACTGCATCGAGAGTTTTTACCTAAGCTTGCCTAAGATTCCGAGCACCGAGCATCGTCCGTCTCGTCACGGGGACGCACGCGTCTAGGCAAACCCAGCATCATTCTTTCCCCTCGCACGCAGTTATTTTCCATCTCCGCGGGAATATCGGGACGGATTCGCCGGCCGGCTACCCCCTCCTGGGCTCGCTCGGTTGGCCGGCTGGTCTGAATTCTTTTTAGCTTCTTCCTTCCTCGTAAAGTTGTTGGAGGCGGTGGTGGGGAGTGTGGCAGGCGTCATTTCTTGTTTTCTTGTCAGCTGCTTGGCGGTTTCGTCGGTTATTTAGCGGGCACGACACACTGGGGGGTTGGTTGGATGGTGGGTTGCTATTTTGGCCTTGATTGATCGGACCGGCTTCCTCGATTTGGACGAGCTGCTTGCTTGACATCGGGGAGGGAAGGATTGTGGAGAGAGAGTCGGGTGAGATCGGTATACACAGTAGGGGTCTGCTTGTTTTGCTGATCATGCTGCTTCGCTCCTCCGTGTCATCCCGTTCATTTCCTTCCATTGTCACAAGAACCACGACCCACGGGGTGGTCGGTTGGCTCATCTAGGACGAATTGAGGATTGTCGGCCGTGTTCCTACCCTCTTTCTTTTCCTTCCATCCGTCAGCCAAGACGCCCAGAGCCTGGGCGCAGCCGGATGGAAGGTCTCGAAGGCCGGGGCTTGATTGCCACCCTGTTCCATTGGGATTTAGATATTGGTGAGCGGTAGATCGAAGGACCATCTTGCAGGAGCGTAACGATGCCGTTTCTCGACTTCGTGCTTCCGGGCATCATTGCATCAGAGAAACACGGCGACCCCGGAGTCTGGGACGGCGATTGCACAACAGCCCATCCAGCGCCCAGGTTTTTGGGAACCCCCCCCGTCTGACCAACTTTCTCTGTGCTCAGCTCAGGCAGCGCTGCAACTCATTCATCGGACCCCTCCCATTCATCGGACCCCTCCCATTCACTCGGACCTCGATCGTTTGCTCGTCTCTTCCCGCTGAGGGGTGCCGGCTAAAAGTCTTGACAAGTTGAACGCACCAAGCATTGGCCAGCTGCAAGACGGCGGAATCGATGAGACGCACTCTGCATTACGTGGGGGTCACCCAACTCGGCGTCCCCATCCCATGAGACGCGGGGGATGGATGGGGTGGATGGGTCCAGTTCGCTTTTGCATTCAGCCCAGTGCCGACATGTGTTACGAGGATTCGATGGCCCCAGTCTTTTGACCTGGAAAGGAAATGTAGATGATACAACGAAGTCCCCTACCCATGACACAATATCTCCGGGTGTTCGCAGCAGTTCACCCCCTTCCGTACGTTGTGTTACCCAGCAGCGGGAACTGGGTGACGGCGGTGGTGATGGTGATGCATGACGCACCCTCGGTTCTTGAAAGAGGAAATGCTCGGCAACAAATCCAACCCGGGGTGGCCGACATGTTTGTATATGTACATACATACATGCACTAATACACATACACTACAAACTCGGCCTCGAAGGATGCTACCATTCCCAAATTCTTACCTGACAACACATGGACATCCCGCCATCCACGAGCCCGATCTAACCCGAGTAAACTTGCCCAAAGCCACTCGTAACGCCCAAACTCAAACTAGACCAGAGGCATTGACACGTTCTCTTGGCCTGCCCGCCGAGCACTGCCAAGATAGACTGCTTGAGTGTTCACAGGTAGCATCCTTCCTGCATGTCTGCTCCTGTGCAACCCTTCCAGAACACAGAACAAGACCACGGTTCTGGCCCATGGCCATGCCGACACTATGAGTGATCGTGGCGGTGGCGGTCTCGGCCCTCACTCAGCCCAAGAATGGGCCCGCATATTATGTAGAAGACGCAGATGAGCTGCGTATCCCAAAACGCTGATGGTAGCGGCTGACACCTGCGTTTTCTCCTCTCACCGGGTAGAACGTTGTGATGCTGGAGTTGATAGAGATGGTCTGATCAGGTTTGCTTGTTCATGAGCGGCCACCAAGTGTTTGGCTACTTCTCTCGGACATGCATGCTTAAACATGGACATATTCAGTGTATCTGGGTCATCCTAGGAAGTCGGTGCTTCTAGAACAGGTTGTTGTCTGGCCTTCCCCTCCAAGCAACGCGATATGTAGCGGCCGGTCTGCTGAGTTGATGGCCCGGGGGCCGATAACTATCCAACTTGTGCCCCCCGACTGGATTCGACAATTCGATAGAGGGTGACAGTGCCGAGCAACTACATGGAAGCTGATAATGTGTTTCATACACCGCCTAAACATGCCGTTAAGAAGACAACAGGGGTTTTGATTAAACATCAACTTCCCCAGATCCATTTCCTTTAACTCGGGATACAGTTAAGCTAATTCTCTGGGCACCGAGGCCCAGGGGACGGCGTTCACGGCCAGGGACCAAGGGCTAGGATGCTTGCAAATACCTACGTAGCTACATCTACGGTGTGTTGCATAGCATATCGTGGCACCTTCTCATTACCCCGTGTACCGACGTCGGCAGCAGCAAAGCTAAGGACCCCTTAACAAGACGCAGCGCAAAACCACTGACAAGGGACATGATCTGGAATACTTCTTTTCATCTTGTCTTGTGTGTGTTCGCCAAATCCGGCGGTGTTCGTTGCTCCGCAGCTCCAGACTAAAATCTTCATGAATCTACCTACCGACCAAGGGGGAATAGGGGTAAATGACCAGATACCGTGGGGGAAAAAGCAAAACCAGCAAAACAGATACCCGTCCGGAGCCGTGATAAACATTAACGCGCCCGTGAAAATCGGCGGCATCCCCATCATGACCCAGACAGGTTTCCAGAGAGGACCCATGCCCGACACTGCCGCCGACCCACCGCCCGGGCACCCGCCCTGTGTTCTCCATGTCATAAACGGTCGTTGGAAACTTTGCATCTCATTATACCTCGTGGTAATGCGATTGCGACTCGGGCAAGGGGCGGCAGGGTCGGGTCCGCGCTGGCACCATTCTTCGCAAAAGCCGCCTTGACCGTCGGGGATAGCTGTGTGTTGAGTGAAAAGGAGCTGAGGCGGGTGTTCTAATCGGTCGCCACCGGGCGCTGTGGTATGACTGAGCCTACATCGAACGCCCACGCCTCTAGCTCGTGCCGTTCGCTGGCCCACGCACCCGGTTCATCGGGAAAGGGCTCTGCAAACCCATCATCTCTTGCGTATCCGCCCTCCGGCAAACCTCCAGAAGAGCGTTCTGGTCGTTGGGAGAGAGGTGGGTCATCAGGCCAGCGCAGAACTGAGGCTGTTCTTCTTGCAATTCTGTAGACGGTATTAGCGGGGCTGCTTCCATAATATAACGGACGCCACTTACTCTTGAACGAATCCCTGAAGGCGAGGTAAGGATCGATCCGGTCGAGTGGTGATTCCAGCAGTACACTATCCTCGCCGAGTTCATCGTCCGACTCTTCAAGCTCTGTTGCCTTGAGCTTCTGTGCCTGGTTACGGTGCGTGTCAGCAAGCTTCTGAAACTGAGGTATTCGTGAGTGCCAGGCGAGCCAGATGTGACACGGGTGATGTCCATTGGCATACTTACCTCCTCATTTAGGAACTCCAGGTAGGCTGTGCTTTCATCTTTGCCCTCGGCGGTGGGCTGCTCCTGTTCGTTCTCGGCCCCGTTCCAGTTCGCCTCCTCATCATCCCACTCATCGTCGCTCTCGTCATAGCCATAGGTCCCACTCTCAAACTGGAAATCATCCTTCAGGGCCTCCTCGCGGTCTTGGACATCGTTAGTTAAATTCGGCCCATAAACTTGCTGGGGCTTCCACTCACTGGACATTGCCTCGGGAAGAGTATCGAAAAGAATTTTGATGCCCTACCAAACTGTCAGCTAACATGTTCGTTGAGCGCACAAATTGGGAATCTAGAACCAACCTGTAGGAGTCTCGGCCAGCCAACCATGATGCTGGGCGGGATTTGCTCGGACTTGACGTTCAGGAGTGCAATGATGGCCAGGATGCAAAGCTGTTTGTCGTGCACCCGGGTGAACGACGTCATGCTTCCGAACCAAAGACTGAAGAACTTGTTCGTCCAGCCCTGGGCCTCGAGGATTTGCAGTGCGAGGATGGGGTCGTAGTAAATGCCATTGATGACCATCTCCATCAAGTGAACCTTATAGGACTTGAGCTTAACGTCTTGGCTAACGAGCACGCCCATCGCCATGTTAATGAAACCGTGGACGGCATTGTTGATATGCCCGCGGAGACTCAGCATCATGGCTTCGGCGAGCTTGCAGGCGCATATGCGATCGACACCCCCAACCTTGCCATCTGTGAACATGTCCGAGACCATGCCAAACAGAGCCTCAACATACTCGGGCTTTTCAACGAGCTGCGGGGCACCATATTGGACGAAATTGTCCAAGGCGGGGAGCATATCCTCAAGATACAGCTCGGCACCGGACTTGAAGGTTGTGTGGACAAGCTCGAATGCCTTCCACATGGTCGGGGAGATCTGCTTGGCGGCAAATGTGCAGCTGTCAATGATTTCGAACACCTCGTTGTACAGGTCTGGAACTCGTGTGTTAGCAGTAATTAAGAGAGTAGCCAGGGGAAAGGAAAGCTTACCATAGAGCTTGTTTTCTAGCGTGATCTCAATCACAGGCATCAAAACGCTCTCAATATGGAGGAGTATATCCGGGGTGCTCTCAAGGGTGAGGATCAGAGTACCAATGGTTTGAAGCACTCCCAGCGCGGTGATGCTCTTGTCATCGAGGTAGTCGCCAAACTCATTGTCCATGTCGTCCCGCTTCTCACTGTTCTCCAGCAGCTCTCGAACGATGCGAAGATAAGTGTCGCGGAGCTGCTCGCTAAGGGCCACGGCAAAAGGAGTGAGCTCGGCGGCGAAAACCTCAACGAAGTCCTCCATAACGTTAGCAAGGGCATCGATATCGGCCTCGTTGGCCAACTTCAGAAGTTGCTGCATGATGGTCGGAATGCTCGTCTGCATGCTCGTCCGGATTATGTCGTGCCGAATCAACGGTTGGAGCGCCAGAGCCGCAGTCACACGAACCGGGAGTTTCGGGTCGGCCATGCGATCCAGGATATGGCGGTAGATGGAAAGGAGGTTGTTCTGGTCCTTGAAATCCAGCTGCTCGAACTTCTCGATAGTGTCACAAGCCCGGGCCCGGAGGAAGCCCTGCTCGCTGGTAAAATCCGGGAAAACGTAGCGGACAATGAAGTATTCCACCTGAGCTGCAATCGGCGACTTCTTGCCGAGAATGACCGGCGCAAGAGTCCCGATCATGCGCAGGGCACCCTCCTTGGCGATGTGGTTCTTGCTTCCCTCCGGGGCCTGCTCGTACTGGTTCACTACCTCGTTGATGAAAGTGAGGAGCTCGAAGGTCTGTTTCCTCCGCGCCTTGGTCAGTGTGACCAAGAAGTTGGTGGCCGAAACGTCCGGCGCGGTAACTTCCTCGAAATAATTCAACCTCCGGTGAAGATACTCCTCGGGCTCGTCCTCGAACTTCTCGATGTCATCCTCCGTTAGGCAGAGGACCGGGAAGATAAAGTGGGTGACCAGGTTAGTTAGGTGAGGCTTCAGGTGTCCCCACATATCCTTGGGGCGAATACACTCGTCCATGAATACAATAGTGTAGGAGAGGCAGGGTCGGCTGAGCCAGATGGTTTTGGAAACCCACTTCTCAATCTCCTGGAGGTAGTGTTTGAGGATCTCGGGTGCGACCTGAGCGGAGAATTCTTTGATGAACCGCGTGGGAGGTTCAACTGACCTATCCAGGACTGCTTGCATGTTGCCATGTCTACGTCTGCGTTAGCCATTGTTGGACCGCTCAAAGGTGGGGGGGGGGTTCGGTTTGGGGGTTGTCCCTACCGGATGTACAGGCGGTTCAGGTTAAAGTACGCCCACTTCTTCGCCTTCCACCAATGGTGACGCTCCCGCTCGAGAGGGTCGCCCTGCATGGCGGAGGCCGGGATGGCCTTAGAGACGGTCTGAAGGAAGACAGTGCACCAACCGAGGTTAACGGTGCTCTGGCGGAGGAACTCGCAGAGCTCTAGCTGTGGGTCATTATTAACTTGTTTGTTCGGAGTGGTCTCATGCTCTCCGGATAAAACCTACCCAAGTGGCGTGCTTGTAGCACTTGAGTGCGATGTGTAGCATCTCACCCGCCTCATCGCCCTCCTGGTTCACCAACTCGTTGCATATTACCAGCAACCTGGGGAAGCTCGCCTCGATGATCTTATCAAAGTGAGCCCTGCTGTCGCTGTCGCTCGCTTTGAAGCGGTAGGCCCGGCAGACGGCGAGAAGACACTGGAGCCCAGCCAGGACCGAACGCGGGTCGTTGGTGTTGAGGAGCTGTAGGGCATAATCCATGAACGACGGCCATCTCTCGGGGAAGTCGAAGTGCAGGATGCGCTGCAGAATTGGGACGAGCTGATGCCGCACCAGGTTCTGAGAGCTCGCGAGGATGGGCAGCAGCCGATCCCTGAAGCGCGCCTTCTCGTCATCGGGTATCACTGTCTCGTTCGGGTAGTAGTCGGAGCGCTCCCACGCACGGTTAACGCGGTTCTTGAGGTAGATAACAGCTACATGGCACGAAGTGTTAGCATGACAACATGCAGTCGAACAACGGAGTCGATATCCACGTGGGGGGCGGAAAGGGGAGGGCAGGGGAGGGGAGGGGAGGAAGGGGAGGGGGCCGGGAACGAGGTTGAGGAAGGCGGGCGTACTGGGCAGTTGAAGGTTGATAGCCTGCTCGGACTGGACAAGATCCAACAGGACATCTGTGAAACCAGGCTGGCTCTCGGCCTATGGAAGACGGAAAGGTTAGCATCGATACGCAGTAGCGAACACCGCCGATGGCGTGTCGGCGTGCGGCCTGGATGTGGTGGTGCTTGGTGCTGGTGCTGGTGGCTCGAGGGCACGGGATGTGTGTCGACGGCGCGAACGCACATCCCGCCCACACCACCATGAATGACCAACAACAACAAAACAGCAACAGCGGCAGCAACGGCCACCCATACAAACGCACCTGCTTCAGCTGAAGCTCAGCCCTCCGGCGGCCGTCGGCATCAACGTCGAGCGTCGCAGCGATGCAACTTCGAATGGCGGTGGCATCCATTGTGGGCAAGCTGTCGGGCCAACTATCGCATCAAAGGCGCTTCGCAGGGACGGCGGGTTTGAATGGGAGAAATGGCTGGAAGCCAGAAGGGTAGGTGGTGGTTGTCGAGGGGCCTGGGTCCAGAAAAAATTTGGGCCAAAATCTGGTTGCAAAGCAGGCCGGCAAGGGCCCCGAAATGGCGGGGCAGAGTGACCTGGGAGTGTGTGGGTGTGGGTTCGGGCAGGAGGGAAAGCTCACGGTGTCTTGCCGCAGGCGCCGTCAGTGCATGGAACCAACCGCCAATGGCGCATGAGCCCTGTGTGCAGCGGCCTCAGGCTTAAATAGAGTTTAAGGTGGGAGGACGAATGAAGGTTACCTACTTCCAAAATGCGTCATCGTTTAGGTCGCTTTTGTGCTCGTTCGTTTGAGGCAGTCAGTTTGATATGTGATTCCTCGAGCCTCACCTAGCTATCTACGATCTCTCGGACTTTGGTCTACAAAAACGCCAGTTCTTACAAGCCTATCCATCCGTTGTTTACGCCAACGAGCAACTAACTAAGGCACCTACCCAGGTAACTACACAGTATGGAAGCAAGTCAGGCTCCCCTCAGGAGGTTAGGTGTCCGGACGGGCCTCATGCATGATGAAAAGGCATCAAAAGGCGAAGAAATCATGAAGAGTCGAGCTGCCGTGTAGTGACGGTCTCACCCTCTTGTGTATTTAACCTAGACCTTCCCTTTTTTCTCCAGGATTCCACGGCTGAGCAACCGACGGTGGATTTCCATCCCTCGTTAGTGATTCTCCCAAATGGGCTGAGCGCCCACCCGCCTTAGTCCCATCCCGCTCACCGCCTTTGTGGCATGGGAATTAGGTTGCCCTCTGGGAACCCCTCGGGCCCCTCCTCCGCTCCTGAAACCTGCCCCACCACTCCTCCATGGTTGGCCGCTGTGGACTGTGCCAGGGCTTTGCAGCACGCACATTCCTTTTGGAGCCGCCCAATTCGATGTTGTGGCTGAACCTGAGGTGTCGAATAACTAGCCCCGGGAATATTTGGCAGATATTCAAGTAGACTTATGCTACGAATGGTCGGTCGGCGATCAGAATGATCTACCTGGGGCAGTGATGGCTGCCGAAATCGAACTTTCTCTTCCACGGGCAGCCACAGAAATCCAGCCCACCCAGCCCACCTTCATCCTCTCCATTGAGGGAGCAAGGGAGGCATAAGCTCAGGCGCTAGGAGATCCCCGCGACATGGCCCTCTCGTTTTTTACCCCACTATTGCCGCCCAACTTTGCTTCAATTTTTGTCATCTCGACAGCAAACAACCTGTGGATAATAACGGTGGCGAACAAAAAGCACTCGATTTGTTCAGCATGTTATTGACTGCCCTCGTCTCTATGTACGTACAATAGCGGATAGACCTTTTAGGGGTTATCTGGCCTCATCTGGACCTGTGTTGAATATCTTCACGCCTGCGTGTCATGACCCCTCCATTTTGGCGTCAAATCTCCACTTTCAGCCCAAGCAAAGTTTGGCAGATCACCCGAACTGGAGAGTGGAATATGTACCTCTCACAGGGCAAAGAGAACCTGATGGCTCCGAGCCTGATGACGAAGTTTGACGCAGTTCAACATAGCACAAGTGTACATGGGGCAGAATAAGAGGACGGATGGAGCGTGATGACGATGAAGTTCACAACAAAGGGCCAGTCCGCTGGTTGCCACGGTCCAAAACTTACTGAAGCATTGGTTGAGAATGCGTGCTTAAAACAAAAACAAACACCAATATATCACCCACCGCGCCAGCCAAGCAAAGAAAAGCAAGCCAAGAAGACACAAGAGCCGCCCAGACCAGAAAGATCCCACTGTCATTCCCAAATGAAGTCACACACAACATTAACTCCCATACTCTTCTTCTACACCATAGAAGAGCACACTCGAAGCGAAAAGATAAACCCAGGAACAACTTGAGGCACCACGCCCTTGGGGCATCCCATCTTGACTTTTCTCCCGTACGATATACGTAATCCCGGCCAACTTACAACAAGAGTAACAATGAAATCCACTGGTACTAGATGGAACCAAGATTGGACCAACACAAATAGATGTCCAAACGTTAAACATATCTCGACTGAATACTGTAGTGATAGTCAGCATGATAAATTCCAAACTAACTGCAACCCGGAACCGTCATGGCAGCATCTAGTTTCCGGCGTCCGTAAAAGAGGTGGGAAAACAACTAACAAATGACAAAACGCCGCACGTTTGCAAAGGTGTACCAGCGGCACGTTCGGTATCCAAGCAAAGCGAGATCCACGGGCATAATCCTCCGGAAGTGACTGAAAAAAGGAATCGCAGCTCCATGCCGTTGCCGAGCGTCCGTGGTCTTCGTAAGGGAGAAAGATACGTCCATGGGTTGAGGTGTTGTTGATTTTCATTAATTTCCGGATGAGGCATTCCCTTTGCCTGGTGATTCGAGCACAATCGACTATCCGCGACAGAAATTCAAGATGTGGTGGTTTTTCCTCTTGGCCGAGTTAAAAGACGCGATCAAAAACTGACCATGTGATGTGAAAGCAAAGGTCGACGGCATACTCCTGGAATCAAGCTGGGCCGAGAGTACCAGCACGGGCGATCCATGTCCGAAAAGTAAGCAAGGAAAAGCAAAGCCGGGCGCTGAAGCGCAGATGCGAGCGGGACAAGCCTGTCCGAAAATATGGTCCAGTGTCGGGGGAGCAATGTCGCTCGACCTTACCGTGTTTTCTCAGCCTTGTTGGCGAATCAAACATTTATAACAGCAGCGACTAGAATGTAAAAACAACACAGTCTGGCTGCGAGCCGTGATATCCTGCATCCCAAACTCTCGGTCGAGAGTAGGGAGCAAGAATGGCCAGGCGGTGCTGGCCATCAGTCCAAGGTCGAGGGCAGGGTTGCTGAGCCGAGCTCATTCCAGAAACATCGGCTGTAAAAGTCCATGGGTTGCAGTCCAGAACAGGCCTCAGAGCAGGTCCATTAGTCCAGATGGAAACCAATAAAAAGCCATGTCCAGCGGCTTGCATGGATGTTTTCCGTGGTGGTGTCCCGTGTGTAAGGTTCATATGAGCTAATTAGCCTGCGGTGTGTCAGTGGTCCCAACTCATGAGTAAGATTGAAATGGCCTTGAATGAGAGAGAATGATGTAGCGTATTGCGATCCGAGGGGTTCAACTCGATATGTACAACCTCGCCAGATGTTCACTCACCCTGCTGTCCGGCGGTGGCCTTGGCCTGCGATGAGTTTGGTGGGCTCGTGGCTGGAAACCAAGATATGAGAGGCGGGTAAGGCATCAGATGAACCAGATGCAGATCCATGGTGACAAGGCATTCCTGGGAGGGTTCCGGACAGCAAGGAGAGGGACCATCCGGGGCAGATAGAAAGAGCCATAAATCACGTCGCCGCTCCATGCCTCGTGCAATGGAATCCCAATGGTATCATGCACCTCTCATACACCGCCTCCGCGGCAAAAACTTCATTAGCGAAATGTCATGCGTCGTTCGCTCCCATCCTTGATGCCCGTCGTCCAGAAGCCCTGTTCCCATAAGTGCCGGCAAGGGTGAAATGGAATGTCCGTTTGATGTGGGTTTCATGGCCAGGTTCAAGATCCAGTGGGATGTGCCGTCAAGAAGTCTGCGAGAGCAGAACGAAGGCCGGAGGGGGGTTTGCGGTCATCACAAGATCCAGAGCTGCAACTTGCAACTCGGAACACCTTGTGGTGATTATCCTGTCCCAGTTTTTGTCCAGGAAATGATGGCATTAACGTCGCAAGTAGCCGAGTCCGAGGGGCGAAAATGGAAAAAGAAAACAAGCGCAAGGGAAAAAAAAAGGCTGCGAATGACCATGTCCAGGGTCAACGTATTAACAAGAAGAGACATCAAAACGTTCATAAGGTCCACGCAGCCGTATGGAAGGTCCGGAGGGGCAAAGGCCTCTAAAGTCCGGTCCTGCGGTTCGTCGGGCAATCAGCGATGGCGATGGCGGTTCCGATCTTCGCGTTCCTGTTCTGAGCGGCGAGGCCTGTGGTCCCTGTGTTCTCGTTCCCTTTCTCTGGGCTCCGAGTCACGGTCACGGCGCGCGGGGGGCGGGACACTACCGGTTGCCATCTGGGCCGGCGCAGCAGTGGTAGGCGTGGTCGCAGACTGCAACGCAGGGTTTTGATGAGCATCGTACTGGGGATCCGTGGGGGCTGGGTAGCCTGGCCGTTGTGTTGTGCCTGCAGGGGAGCCTAAAACATCAGACGAAGCCGCTTCGGGAGGGTTGGTTGTTGCGGTCGCATACGCACCGCGGCCATAGAGAGCATCGGTGGGATAGCCCTGGGGGACAGAATTCGCAGCGGGCGGCGGGTAGGCGTAGGGATCTGTCTCTCCGCCGTAAACAGGCGTACCTGCTGTGGGTGCACTGTAAGTCCTTGAGGGAGCGGCTGAAGCATTGATCATGGCCGGCGGCATCCTGTTAGGCCCGGGAGCGGCATAACCCCCAGCGGTTTGGTAGTTTGACCCATGAACGAAGGCGCCGGCATCCTGGGCGTACGACCCGGCAATGGGTGGCGGAGGAATCCCGGGGTACCGATCGCCAGAGGTTTGGGGCTGGGGGGAGTACTGGGTCGGAGGCGGGTTTGGCGGATATCCGTAGCCCGGTTGGGCTTGATACTGTGCAGCGGCAGCGTGACCCTGGGGCGGGTATGTCGCCGGCGGGTAGTTGGCGGGAGGAGCCCCAGCGTATTGCTGGCCTGAATAAACCGGGGTTGCGCTAGGTCCTGGAGGAGGTGCAAAGTCAACGTCCATGGCAGATGGGTATTGGGCCTCGGCAAATTCCCGTTCCCGCTGCAAGTTCTTCCATGCGTTGTAGTCCTGTCCACGAGGTTGCTCCCGGGAGCCTAGTGGAGAGTTAGAGTTTCTTCTCACAAAAATGCCGTTCGGTTGGCTCGAATGCATTGTACCTCCAGCGCCTCCGCCTGAAGACCTCGACGCGGCGCGCCTCTCCTGCTCCCACCGAGCGGAGTCGGCCTTAAGATCTTGGATCATTGGCTGTATAGGGTTAGAAAAACGCTTCGGTAAAACGCCACCTGTCGCCAGGGTGGTTCAAGTTCGTCAAAGGACTCACTGATGTCAAGTTCCGGTATGCTGTGATGTAGTAACCCTGTGTGACGCGACCGTCTGCCGACTGCAGCGGACATTGTTGTAAGCAATTTGCGGGCGAGGGAGGATGCAACGCGGAAAAGAGGGAAGAGTGCTCGTAGCTCGTACCTCGTACGTGCCAGGGCGCACGAGTGCATCGTTCCCTAGGTATCGGCAAATGTCTGATGTGATAACCTCCCGGTCGATGCCATCGCGAGGCACAAAGTACTCGTTCTGGCGAGCCGAAGCCGGCGGTACGGCCGGCGCTTGCTGGCTCGACCTGTTGTTAGGTCTCCCGGCCATTGCGTGAAGGGGGGGTTTTCCAAGAAGAGACGGCAGCCAAAAGAACAACGAGATGTCAGGATGTCAGGATGTCAAGATCGAGTGCAGGGAGAAATGGCGGAACAATGTTTTGGGACCGGCAGTCGAAGACTCGAGAATAGCAAAGCAGCTAGAACGGTGGAGGAGAAAACTGGCGACGCGGCGGGAACAAGGAAAACAGGAAGAATAATAAGTTGGAAGGGGGTCGAGGGAGGCGGAGGAGCGGAGAAGGCGGGTGGTGTGCTGGAAGAAATGGATGGCGGGGCCCATGAGAGCAACCCGGCGCTTGGGGTTGGGTTGTCAGAGTGGAGCCCATCTGCCTAGCAAAATGTGTAGCACAACCAGTCACTGGCGGTATGCTATGGGCGGTGGGCCCAGTGCTCCCCAGCAGCGTCTCTCGGTTGGGCAGGTCCTCCTAAAACCTGGGCCGTCTTGGAGCAAGGCAAGGCTTGGACGGCAGCATCCAGTTGGCTGAAAGTGTTGCGCACACGTTGCCCCCGTGTCCCGTTACGGGGGAACACATGCAAGCCTTTTTGGGGGGACGGTGGCAATCGGGAAAAAAACTGTACGACTGGTTGAGACCGCAGCGTTGCAGGAGACGGGAGCTGGGAGGAGGGATGGGCACGAGCCCTGGCGTATGGGAAACCAAGAACTGAAAGCCTGCTTGCTCCTCGGGTTGCCTGTTCGCCTGCTCGCCTGCTCGCCAATGGGACAGTTTCCCTTTTGGACCTCAGCCTGGAGAAGTTCTTCCGATACGACGGAGAAGCACCGTTTTGGGGGCACACGCGAGAGGTTGAAAACGCTCCTCCTGTCCATGCACTGTAGTAGGCTAGAAGCTGAGTTCTGCCAGGGCGCCGAGGCGAGACCAGCAGATCCAATCATAGGGGGTGGATCCCCTTTTCCCCTTTCCCAGGGTTTTTGTCTTGCAACCACGAGTGGATGGTCGAGCTGCGGGCTTATTTTCAGGCCGCAGGAGGGAGGCCTAGTGCTGGCGCCGGCCACTGAGCGAGAGGAAACGCTCGGGAAATCAAAAGGACACATAACTACACAAGTAAGGTCTGGCATAACGGACTGTGCTGGCAACCTGCCAGTTGTCTCGTGGGGGGTTCAGGTTTGGGGAAGGTCGGCCGGAGAACGGAAGCGGGGCCTTGGTGTTCCAGCCCGCTCCAGATAACACAAAAGGCCCCGGGCAGTCCGATTCTCTCTTGCCAGTGACTCCCGAGTTAACTAGCGTCGGTCGCCCAAACGGTTTGGGCTGGAAGGACACCGAGAGGCGTGATTGGATCCAGCCTGAACCTGTTTTGGGATTTGTAGGGCTGAATGAATGCGTGTCATTTTTGCCCTCAAAGACCGTCCCCTCCCTTCTTCCCAAGAGACCTCTCATCAACAAGATGGGCTTCGTGGGCTTTGACGGCGCTTACCCGCTGAATTACGCGAGCGAAAATCTACTGCATCAAAAACTGGTGAAACCGCGCACCATCCCTTGACGACCTCGTAAGGAGGGACCGATTGGGCCTACTCAGAAGGCGGTGCATCTCGTCAGGCGACCTGGGCAACCGGTTACGGATTGAAATGCCTGCTTCTTTCGACAGAGTGACCGGTCACCTTTCGTCGCAGTCATCAGACGGCGTCGTTGCGTCGGTTGAGTGAAATCTGCGCAAAGACGCACGCTCTGTAACATCAGAGTGGCCGGACCTGGTGGCGGGTGTGGCAGTTGCCGGGTGTTTGGTGAGGTCGGGTATCAATGCATCTCAAAGCCCAACCTGTGTGTGGGCTCCTTGATCGGCGCTCCAGCCAATCATTGCATAGGGCAGCCCCCAGTTGTTGAACGCAAAAAGGACCACCGAAGCTTGGAATGGTTTTCGCCTCTAAAATCCGCGCCAAAGCGGTGTACTCCAGGCATGGGTAGCCAAACCTCGTGCCTTCGAACTGATATCAAACCTACTTCCGTTATCTGCCGCCGTCAAAGTCCTCAGTGACCGTCAAGCGTCCAAGCGGATGGCCACTCGGAATGCGCCCGGCGAACGGTGAGGATTTGCTTCGCAGAGCAGCCCTGCAAGCGAAGTGATGTCGAGACGCGAGACTCTTCCCACGCGCCTTCCTCCGTCACTCCAGTGGTGATCAGAGCTCAGGTAACCACCGGGGTCTCACATTCCACTGAACGCGAACCGTGCAAATGTTCTTCTTTACTTGAGATTCAGCGTCGCGAACGGCTGCCGTCGGCGGGCCTCGATGACGAGCATCCTCCCGTTGTAGGAGGGCGATGACGAGCATTGCGCCTGACGAAGACCACTCTGGCGGCGTCCGAGTGCCACTGGGACCCTCGATCCCGCGCTTCGCCAAGTCCAATTGCAGCGATGTATTGTATGGTTGCCTCGAAGATGCATGAACCTGCTCAACCGAAGTTCAACTTCTGCTGGCCGCGCTCCGCCTTCTTTGGTCGCCCAGGTCGCTTTGACGCTGCAGGTCCAGCTTGCCGACCCCCGGACTGTGGGTTCTCCGCAACGGTAGATGGCTGGTTGCCGAATGTCAGCATGCCACGTTCCTGCTCCTGGAGGTCTTTGGCGAAGTGCCAATCTTGGTGGCTTTGGAGTGCTTCCGAGCTCTCCAGACGTGCGCGGCATCGCGTGCAGGGATGATCACAGGCTACGACTGCCTTCTGGTCATTGGCTTGGGCCACGGGTTCGTCATCCGGCATGACTGAGCCATTGACTCCATTAACTGCATCCCGCCCTGCCTCCGTGCCTCGGCCAGACAGGACTTCACCGCCAGAAGTTCCAAAGGCGCCATCGCTGGGCCCCAACGCCGGGGGGTTCTCTCTCTTCGAAAAGAAACGTTCAATGCCGCCGTCTTCGATCCGCCGTCGTTTCTCTACCAGGTAGGATGACCCGCCGACTTCGGGATCCGGCCGTGTTCGAGATCCAAGGCTGCGGGCTTGTGCTTCCTCTCCTCGCAATAAGAACCCATCAATTCCCATGTTGCCAGAGATGGCGTCTTCAAAACCGCCGACGCTCAGGCTGAGGTTAGAGCAAGGCCACACTTGGCCTTCTTGGATGATTTGATTTAGGAGGTTCTTGGCGAGCCCAAGCAAAATCTCCTCGTCGAGGGAGCGACTTTGAGGTATGGGACCTTGGCGAGAGCGTGTCTGGGTGCCGTGGCGATGGTGCAGGTTGATGGTCTTGGGACGTCGCTTGTTCTCAAGCACACCCTCGTCGACCAATCGGGCAAATATGTCGGCGGCGAAGATCCTCAGCCATTTCATGGCTTGATCGACAGTGTTGATACTGGGACGGAAAGACTTTGCCGACAGCATCGACTTGATCTGGGTGCGTGAGTTCACCTCACTGGTGTCGTACCCTCGCAGCGTGTTGTACACCCAAGCGCCCGTTTCAGCGCCAAACTTGGACTTCAGCTGATCGATGGAGACGGCTAGGAGCTCTTGGACGGATTCCGTCTTGAACGTCTGACTGACTTGCTCGCCCAATTTGCCGCCCAGATTTCGAAACTTGGTAAACTTGAAGCCCGACAAAAACTGACGCACTGCCCGGTTCCGTATGACCGTCTGTTGATTGGGTTTCTTATGGGCAGAACCTAGCTTGCTGAGAAGTTTGTTTTTGGCGATACCGGCGGCGCATGTGTAGCGGAGCTTGTCTCGAATTGCAACCCGGATATTGCGTACAATTTCCGACGCCACGAGAAAGGCCACGTCGTCCCAGTCTGGGTCGTCGAATTCAGCGCGCTCCTCGTCCAAGTCGATGAGGGCGTCCGCCTTCCAGTCCAAGGCGGAAACAGGGGGCATCGGCAAGTGCTCGAACGGGTCGCCATCCGGAGGCCCGCCGGCCAACTCGGGAAAGCGCTCGAGCAGCACGGCATGAACGTGCGCGGATAGGTCAAGAAATACTTCGTCTATGCCGGCCTTTTCCACTTTCTGCAGGTGTGAGGGGAGGTGCTCCTTGATAACGGCTAGGATTCGCCTCGACTCAAGTCGATAGGGATCTAGCGAAACCTTGTCGGTTGCAATGTTCTCGGCAGAATCCGGGCGGTACGCCCTTTGATTAGCGTGTAAGCAGCATATCTTTTCCAAGTGGAAGTAGCAGTCCGCATCCCACCTACCACTTGTCATCCCCTTCCCGCCAAGTCGCGACGTGTTGGTTGATGATGTTGGGACAAAGCTTCTTCGCTTCCGTCGCAGTGCACATACGGCCAATCCCAAAGGCACGTGCTGGGTAGTTGACAGCGATGAGGCCCTGCCTTTGCAATGTCGCGAATCAGTTCTCTAATACGGCTACGATGAACAATGGGGAGACCACACCATTGCTGCACTGCAAGCGGCCTGTCTTCGGGTACCCCCAGACGCACCATCTCGGCTTGGGCGTAGAAGCAATCGAGGTCTATGTGTGTCACCACTCTGAGCGGACAAGAAGGGTTGTATGAAGCCATCTGGCTCAAATTGCGGAATGTGAACTGCGACTGCTTGTGGGCAGGCGCGCCAGCCGGGGTTGAGTCCCGGAACGAGCGCTGTGGGGATGGCATTGTCGCGGGAGGGTATCTTCTCGATGCGGTATCATCCTGAGAGCACGACGGGAGAGATATGCTATCGCATTGAGGGTGTAGTGCTCGGGGTTCTGGATCGTCCGTCTCTTCGTCGATGGTGGGGTTGTGAGGGTGTGGGGCAGACGCGCTCAAAGATCTCAATTTATGACCCAGATCGAGCAGGTAATAAATAAGTGGGCCCGCACTGGGAAACTGGTCGCCCTCTCGCCGACCACCCCAGTACAATAATGCAAACCACCCAGCCACCTTAACCCATAACCGGAGACTGTGCCCAAGAGCATTGGGCAACAACAACGGAACGGGCGGTATGGGTAGCGCGGTGTGCCAATCAGACCAAAAAAATATCGAGACCAACGTCCAAACCGAAGGCAAGGGGCCCCCTAGCCGCCGCTATTTACTATGTTGGTGACACAAAACAGTCGGGCGCCAATGTCTCAAGTACGATGCGTTGTCCAACTATGTCCACTATTACTCGAACCACATAACAAACATGATCGTGTGTGTGCGTCACCAGCGGCCTAGAAACGCGGCTGTCCATGCCGACCCGGGGGGGTATCTATTCTATGTCATTAGCTCCGTGTCCCGTTCATCCCATGTTTGGTCCTCTCTCTCTCCCGCTCTCCCATTTCAACCCGCCCGTTCCCGGTTGACAAGTCCGGAAGACAAAATCTGGTCCGCAACTCTTGGTACAGAGGCCCCATCTCGTAAAAGCTCTCGCCATCCTCGTACCGAGAACAAGGCGACCCCTTAATGGGAAGCAGCCAGTCGATGAGGCTATCTCCCATGACTGATTTCCAGTTACGATAATAGCCTAGGTTCCATGGATTCTCGCCCATCTCGGTTTTGACAATGGCGAAGGTCCGAGTGGCGAGTTGATCCCGGGGAGAAGAGGACTCGGTCGTGATGGTCTGGAGCGTTGGGTTTGTTGTATTCGTGGATTTAGGCAAAGGGTAAGTGACGACGTTGTAACTTTGGCTTGGTCGCGTGCCTTGTGGGACCCGTATCGCGAGCTGATGCACGACGTTCTTGGACTTGAGGTAGTCAATGGTCGTGAGGTTGACCAGAATGTAGCGCATCGACGTCGCCGTCATGGTGAAGGTGAATAAACCGAAAAGAGCAGCGACGGCCAGAGCACCAATGATAACACCGTCGATGCCCTCGTCGTTGCGAACTTTAGACTGGAAGCAAATGACGGCCGCGATAATGACGATGGCGCAATGTATAGCCGTATAAGAAGTAAATTGAACAAAGAATTTGAAGGCTGTAATTGCTTGATACTTAGTCACCGGAATCGAGGGAAGGATTGGAGAATCGAGCGGGAGCCGAGACGTACAGGTTTCGGCCACTATGCCACCCACCCATGGGCAGTAGTGATCCATTTTCTTGACACATCTTTCGATTTCACTACAGTGATGTGCCCTGTCCATTTTCCAATTGCAACAAGAACTACACCATCGCGGCCGCCCATCAGTTTCGCAGACGAAGACATCCTTGCTGTAGAACTCCTCGAGCCCGGGGCTATCCGGGTTGTCATCTGGTCGTGCCTCGTATCTATTCGTAGCCTCGAGGTCCCGTTCTCGTCGGCTACGCCCCTTCGCCTTCGCTTTCTGTTCGGTGGCTCTCGGGCCCAGCGGCGTCACTCCTGGGTCGAGCTGGATAACGAGGAATACTCGGAGGTATGTCGCGAGCATAAAAATCAGGAATATAAAGTGTAAAACAAGGAAAGCGATGGCGGTGCCGGGTTGGTGTTGTTCGGATATGAAGAAGTCCACTGGCAAAATCAATCAGGCGACAAAGAAATCTTGGGAGAGAAAAGCAGACGGTGATGGGTAGGGCATACCACAAACGCGCTTAACGACAACATAAGTTGTGAAGCCAACACAGCCACCAAGAATGAGCGGGATAATGCGTGTCGCCCATCGCGTCTCTGGTCGATGAGCCGACACCATCGCGTTCCGGCGCGGCGCCGTCAGCGCAAAGTAGTCCCGTGTTGGTTGGATGGAAGGAGAAGGAGCGTGGAGAGAAATAAAGGAGATGCGATGGCTTCAAACAACAGCCGAAACCGTGAAAGTAAATCGGCCCGGTGGCACGGAGATGCAGCGCATCCGATTGCCAGCACACCGACCGGTTACCGGCGATGGCCAGGGGCGTCCGAGTGCATTGAAGGCGAATGAATGCACAGCGTGAGATGTTGGAGACTCGAACCGAAATGACGTTGTGTGGAGACATGACCGGAAAGATTGCCCCGGGAGAACATGCCAAGCCAACTGTCAAAACGCTCTCGTCGCCCCATAAATTTCCCATTCTGGAAGTGTAAACGGCTTCGCTCTTATCACGAAATAATCTTGAACTGCGATATGCCACTTGCCGGAGTGGGGGGTAATAAACAAAATACAGCTCGTCAAGCGATTCGAATTCCCCGTTTCATGTGGGAGGAGCCAGTTCCATACGAACGTCGAGCCACCAACTTCATGGCTTATGAGCCAACTCAAAAATTGAATGGGTCTGTTCCGAAAAGGGTCAATCAGGTTGAACGGATACCTAACGAGTGGTTCAACCAAATAAATGGCTACCTGGAGATGTGGCGTGTTGAGGTTGAGTCAAGGTTATCATTGACATTGCAACCCAACAGTCCCCAACCCCCGACCCTCAGCACCGGGCAAGGAAAAAATCTAGTGGTGCCTTGAGCATGATATTGGCAACCTTGGAATGCCAGTGGCGCCGAGGTGACCCTTAAGGGCAAATTCTGTTTGTTCGGTAAGACTCTGTGCACGCGATTCTCGACGCCCAGTCTGTAGCGCTTCAAATCGTGGTATGGACGGATATCTCCTCCGATCAAGTTGGTTCCAATCATTCCTTCCGTGCCCCAAGTCTCAATAACACGACGAGATACTTCTCCGATAAAAGGGGCACTCGTTGGAGGAGTACCAGCACTTCCCGGCCGTCCCCTCAAAAGCCGATATGGTTCTCAACCAGCAATAGCATCCGGCTGCGATCATTACCTATATGGATGGTCTTGGACACCGACGCCCCGGATCAGCCACGGCCAAATTGTGGTCAACACCGCTCAAGGTTCATTGACCAACGCGCGCGTGGCGTTGTTGGCTTTTTATAGCTGCTCTAGGCAACTGGCGGAAACTAACGCCACCGAACACACTTCTCCATGCACATGGGTCAGCGGCGAGATCTCAGCCGCGATGGAATAAGCAGACGACCGCGAGTAGGCTCATCGGCGTGACCATTCGGCGTTGTTTGCCTAGGGTGGCGGCCGGTGGTAACAGAGCCGCATCGCAGCCGGATGGCATAAAGAGAAGGCCCGACTTCTAGAAACAGTTCACTCCTGCGCCCTCGCTTGAACTGCCTACCTAAGGTAGCTTCTAATCAACCAACTTAGAACGCGCGAGCCCGGCTTCACGCAATAGGTATGCATCTTCCGGAGCGCTGACTTGAAAAAGTTTCACGATAGGAAAAGGGGTATGGAATACGGCACTCAAACTCCCCACAGACAACCGAAACGTTAGTGACAGCCGGGAGTGTGCTTTTGCGCCGCCATGGACCAGACTGTTGGCATCCCAAGACCGTACTGCAGGGCGGGAGGACTCCGTGTCACCGAGTTGGTGAGAGCTAACAACCTACCTACCTAGGCGGGTTTGACTCCTTGCATAGGTATTCCATCTTGACCTTTTAGCACCCCCGCTTCGATTATCTGCTCCCTTCAAGGTAGCTCCTTTTTAGCACTACTCCGACTCTCCAAGGTGGTAGCGTTGGGGTTGTAAGTTGTACAATCTCCCCGTCTTCTTATTTTTCTTCAAAAATGAAACTCGATCGAGCTGACGGGCAACAAGCAACAACATAAAAAAGCAGTTTGACGATGGCTCCGATGCCTGCGAGAGTGGCCCGATCCCGCTGTCGCCTCTGATGGCGATGTGCACCGCCTCGGGCGAGTTCATCCTCTCAGCCGCTTGGCCGTGCCACCTTGGCCACAAGCTGTATCGCTGAAAAGCGTTTACCGAAGGGTCGCAAACCGCAATAATCCTTTCGACAGTTTGGGCAAACTGAAAGCTGTGGCAGTTTACAACGGCCGGTTCCGCCCCTCGTTCAGGATTATCGCCGCGACTCCTCTCCTCAACAACACCAGTGTTGGCGGACTGATCGGTTTCCTGACCGATGGCAATATGAAACGAAGCCGAATGCGACATTCAAACGTTGCGTCATTGACGGAGCGCAGGTTTGACTCAGAGCTGACGCGGGAGATGCATGCCCCCAGGCAGCATCATCAACACCGGGACGCAGGGAGGCAAGGCTGCAACTTTGCGGTGAAGCTGCCCGAAAGCAGAGCTCGTCTGTTTGGACTCTTTGGGGCATGTTCACGAGTTCCTGCCTCAGCCACTGTCGGTTGTGCCTTGCGTGGAGCCAGCTAGGCGGGTATGGAGAAACTGCTCGGTCAACGAGCTCGATGTCGCACTTTGGTTGTGAGCCGGGCAACTGGTTGTCGGGGGAGCTGGAAAACACGTTGAAACAGGGCTGCAGGGTTACCCGCTTCATTCCCGTGTGGACCGCAGCGTCTCTGATAGGGAGCTCACGAGCCGGGGGTTTCTTGGCCTATACGGATAAGCGCATGACACTCGGATTGGCCAATCGTTCTGGGCGCGATGAGCGGGTGGGGCAACAACGCCGCCAAGACTTTTGGTTCAGACTGTGTTCGCAGAGCCGCATCAGCAGAGGGAGGTGCAAGTCGGATCGGGCAGCGCCGGTTCCAGAGACGTCACCCCAAGCTTTTGACGGCCCTTTGCCATTTGGATTTTCCCATCGAAGGAGCGAATCACTCGCCCTCGGCCTCGTCCACGTCCACGCTCACGCCGATGGTTACACGAACCCGACCCCTCGCGAACACGGCGGTAGAGCAACGGTGACCTGGATTTGGGATCGCTTGGTCCTTGACCGGCGGCAATGTTCAACATCGATTTCACGACTAGCTAGCTTCCTTGCCCCGGGCCTGCTCGGTGCTCGGTCGACCGTTGTGGCTTGTCGGGCGCCTCGGGCCCGAATTTCAAGCTTGGGAGTCTCGAGTCTCCCCCACTCCCCCCATGGTCACAATAACAAATTGTTGACCCCACCTAACAAGCAGGTTGCTCGTTCTTCTGTCTGCTGCGCCCACAGGCCACCGACTGGATTCCCCTTGCCATGCCACAGGTGCGACATGCGCTCTCCAATGGATCAGATCCTCTCCCATCTTGACCAGCATCGAGTGGCTGACGGTTGCGCTGCTGTGTCTCCGGAACCCGGACCCGGCCGTCGTCATCCAGGCATTTTTTAACGAGCAAGTGCTTCCCATTCTCCACAGATTTCAGGTGACTCCCTCACCGGACGGCGTCGCCTTTCATACGCTCGCCTCGTTCTTCAAGCTTTGCAATTCCGTTTGCCTACTTTGCCCCTTGCCGGGTGGGCACGATGGCGGAGCGATGCAGTGGCCTAGCAAGCCCTGGACTCGCTCGACCTAGGCCCGCCAGTCTGCCCGGCAAGGGAGCTTCGCGGCCCATCGAGGCGACAGCATAAGCGTCCTTGTTTATTTTGTTGTGCCCCCAGAGTCACCAGTTGCTCGAAGCATATAAGCTCGAGCTCACGTCCGTCTTTGTGCTTGTCTATTTAGATCCCCTATTCAGCGTTCCTAGCTCGTCAACATCATCTACATATTGCTTTTGTTCTCTCTGAATCCCCAGCTCTCACAACACCAAAACATTCACTGCAAGCACACCTCGCGATCATCATGCCTAGAGAATCAAGCAGCAAGGGCTACGCGGAGCGCAAGTGGTATTGCGTAAGGGTTCAACACTTCATGATGCGAGAAGAAACCTGGCACGCTAACACGGAAACAGCATGCCTGCGGCGACGGCCCTCTCAGTTGCCGGTTCGATGACTGGTGTCCGATGTGCTCTCACGGCTGCTGCAGAGACTGCGAGAAGGTCGTCATTACCTATTCCAATCGTTAAGAGGGATCGGCCACCCGTCAACAGGCTTCGGTACGAGGGCCATGGAGCATCTCGTCCCTCCTCACAACACCCATCGGCTTTTCATATCCACATTGGATGTCTATTTATCGATTGAGTTGGTTACGGCCGGGTTGGATTGGTGGGGTTGTTTGGCTTGGAGTTGTCTCTTTCACCAGCAGCACATATAGAGTGGATGGGAGGTTTTGCATCGCGGGCATTGGAAACTTGGAACACAGTACACCTTAGATTAGACTCGGCAGGCCTGGGCGCGAGCCTGGATTCTTAGCGACAGGGGCAGCGGCGGTAGGGTGGGCTTTTCGTTGATTTGGGTAGATAGATCTCCTAGCGTTGATAGATATCGTCATTCTTTACTGTCATTGACTATCATCCCATGGTAACGAGGCAGCCACACTTACTTCTCCCGTCAATTTTCTCGGCTTCAACCTGGCCGCTGACGTGCCGGCGCAGCGATGTGGACAGGAAGACCCTTGCATGGGCGGTTGGGACGTGGCAGACTAACTAAGCAATAATATTTATCTACCGAGACAAATATTCTCCAAGATTTGGCTATCAGGATTCCCAGAAAACCTCATCCAGTCACCGCATTTTCTGCACTCGGCAGAATTTCAGCCCAGGCTGAACCCCTCCAGCTTTGCCCTTTCCAAGTTTCGTTATCCATGTCCGATCCCACTTGAGCATCAACTGTGTGCTCTTCGAACTAAGGTTTCTTGGACCATCTCTGGAATTGATAAGCAACTTACACACCTTAATTAGCTAAACTGGAGATGGACTGGGATACCCAACTCTTCATCTTTGCGTAAATACATTACCTGCTAGTTCACCCCTGCCCCTCCGCCGCTCCGTCCGGATCTGAACACCGGGGCACCTGGGCAGGTGCACAGCCCGGCCGAACCCCGCAGCCAAACACCTTGCCCGCTAGCTGGTATCCTGGTCCACGCGCTTCCGATGATGGGGGAATCATGGAAGCTGAATGACAGTATCACAACAGCAATGGAATGGCGTTGATCTGCATATGCATTGATTCGCATGGTAATCCAACCATCCAACCAATCACTAACCTACATATCCCCTGGATGGCCAAACAAACTCACCCCCGGCACTTCCTCCCCGGCGCCGGGACCTCGGTGTACCAAACCATGTTGGCGGGGTTCTTCCCGTGGAACCAACCAACCGTGCCAACCTCCTCCCGGCGGCGCAACATGGTGGGAAATGCCACGTGGAATGTCTAACCAGACCATATGTAGATACTGTGGATATACTTGTATGTACTTGGCCATGTCCTTTCCTGGGGGCCAAGGTCACACTGACCCCTCCAGCGTCTCGCTCGGTGAGCATACCCAGGTAATAGCTCGGTTCAACATCGCAAGTGTTGACGTTTTGCACACCAAGCACGTCCTCCTTGACGGTTAAGCGATGCGCTGCTGTGGCCGCACCGCATGCTGGGTTCTTCATTTTGGTTGGGGAGGAAGCAAAACACCAATCACAAACATCACAAACCCTGGACTGTCTGGTGGGAACGTTGTGTTGAAAATGCCATTCCTGTCTTTGCCTAAAATGGATGATGACCCATGTTGAACGCCAGAACGGAGAGGCCACGACGGCTTCTCTAGTTCCGCGATAATGAAAAAGAAACCCGATGTCCCCATCCCCCACAGGAACAATAATATGCAGGGCATACCAAAGCAAACCTGTACCATACCCTTGATTTATCCCCCCAGTCTCGTCACACGACGAGAATACCCTCCCCCCTCCCCCTTCCCCGAACCTGCTACAATGAAAACAGGTAACACCGAGTCCCTCCTCCTACCCCTTACCCCCCTTCGTTTCCTTTCCCACCTATCCCCCCGTGTAATAGTAGCAACCGACTTGCAAGCAAAAGAACGCCAGAGCAAACCCGGAAATGCCACCCTTCCTTTGACGCCTATAGCTTCTGTCTTCCTCCCCTCTTTCGTAGATACCAAGATCGTACACCTCGCTGTCGAAACGGCAGATGTGGCAATGCACCCCCGCCAGGCGAGCACCCTTCACATTTTCCCTCCACCTCTGCCAAGCCAGGCAAAAGGCCGGACAGGCTTAGTTTGCAACGGTGCTAACCAGCTTGAGCTTGGGCATAGTCTTCGCCGCGGCGGTCATCTTGACCGACGTGGTCGACGAGGGGCTTCCGACAAGCAATCCTGACTCGAGAGCCTTGCGGGAGGGGGTTAACTTCCGCGAAGACGTCTTGCTGGCGCCTGAGGAGATGGTCAGCTTCGGTATGTCCTTCTTGGAGGACACCGATGAAGTCGGCGTCGAGACAGCCTTGGCCGCGTTTTTTTGGGCGGGTGAAGAGGAGCTGCCCGCCGCGACGATGGTCAGGCTGGGGCTACGGGATGGGACGGCAGTTTTGGTCTTGGGTTTGGTGCTGGCCACGATCGCTGTCTTCTTCCCGGGCCCTTTCTTGGAAGCGCCGCTGCCCAAGACCCGCCGGACCGTGGTTGACGTCTTCGCGGCCTTCGTGGCCGTCGACTTGGTCACCTTGGCTGTGATGGTCTTCTTTTTCGTAGCCACAGAGATGCTTGCCATGCTGCGCTTGATCGTAGCCGCGCCCTTAGCTGCTCCCTTGGCTGCGCCCTTTGCAACCTTGCGGCTCGCCGACGAGAGAGTCCGCTTGAGGCCAGTTGCCGCCTTGACCTTCTGCTTCTTGATCGGCTTGTCTTCCTCTTCGTCGTCGCCGTCAAATTCAAAAGCGTCCTTGAGCTTCCGCTTGGTTGACGTTTTGATCGTAGCTTTGGACGAAACCTTGACCAAAACCTTGGATGTCTTGGAAGACGTCTTCTTTGTCTTCTTTTCCTCCTTGGGCGGCTTGGGCGCCTTCACCTCCTTGGGCTTGGGGCCCAACACACCCCTGCAGTTGGGACTACCACAGAGGCACTTCTGCACGTTCTTAGCGGAGAAGGGATCAAAGTTGTAGTCGTATGTGAGTTCCTCGCCCGTCATGATGGGGCGGTCTCCGGCGAAAAGGGCCATGCGCGGTTGGCCGGCCACAATCCACTTGATCATCCGGCAGTTAGGAGAGCATGAGTGGTTGACGAACCGCGCGATACTACCGGTGGTTGCGTCGATGATCATGTTCTGGTCAAAGGACATGAGGTAATAACACTGCAAAGGTCAGTCATCTATCTGAGACTTTTCAGGGGTCAATAGACAGGATAGAGAAGACTGACCTCATTATCCTTGTACTCCTCGTTCATCCGGCGCTCGCACTCGGCTTCGGTGATGATCTCGCCAGTATACTCCATGATGATCTGGTTTGCCTCGAAACAACGGTTGCTCCGAACTCCGTAGCCACGGTCGCCCGTCTTGACAACCTCGACACCAACACGGTACCGGCCGCCCTTCTTGGTGCGCTCCTGCAAATCCTGAAACGCGCGGTTCTGGCAATGGGCCTTGCCGAAGTTGCAGTTCGTGTCATCGCACTCGTACAGCATGATGCGATTTTGACAGTCCTCGTCGCAGCCGTCTGCGGGCTGGCAAACGCATCTGGACGCGAAATCCCCAAAATGAGGTGTCTTTTTCCAGTATGAGGCCGCGTCTCCCACGAAGCGATCTAGAGAAAGAGTTAGTAAATACTATGCCATCATACTGGTATGAAAACTCACTCTTTGTCATGGTGCGATACGCGGCAGGCTTTGGTTGGCCTGGCGGAAGGGGGTTGCAGACGTCAAAAGGCAGCTTGAAGTCACGGCCGTTGATGAGGACACGCAGGCCGTTGTACATGGGCAGCGGAAAGGTGTGGTTAGGCTTGCCGCTCGGCAACAACTCTGGGAGCGCAGCCAGCTTCTTCTTTTCTTGAGCATTAAGGCCCTTGAAAATGTCCAAGGGTGTTTCCTGCCCAGCGTAGAGGCCCTTTTCAAGCCACTTCTTCGCACGGGGCTTCTTGACCGCGGGTGCAGCAGGTTTCTGCTCCTCCGCTGCAGATTTCTCCTCGCTCTTGACGGCCTTCTCGTCAACCTTGACTTTCTTCAGGGGTGGCTGGGGTGCAGGGGTCTCCTGCGAAGGGTCGACCTCAACATATTTCCCATTGCTCCAAACCGTGTACCGAACCGGGCGTGTGTCAATGTGGGCAAACTCATTGGTGTCCTTCAATCGCATGAGCTCGCGAGGTAGTCGGCTAACCGCCTTGTCGACCGCCTTTTTACCTCGCTTGCCCAGGGCGGACAACTTGGTGGTGATGGTCTCGGTAGAAGCGCCGGAAAGACGCGTCGCACGACGCGTCAAATGCACTGGCGCAGGGCTTAAAGACGATTTCTTAGCGACCCGCGCACTTTTCGGGGTATGGAGAACCGCGCTCGACCGCTTGGTTCTCGACGCGTCGACTTCGATTTTGGTTGTTTGGCTGGCTTTTGCCAGCGCATCGCTCAATTTTGTCGCGTCTAAATCGCCAAACTCTGTTGTTGTCCCGTCTGAGATAGTGCGCCGTCGCTTTTCTAGTACTGTGTCTCCCTTTGACCTGCGCCTCCCGTGCACGTCGGTGCCCATGAGCTTGGAGAGATTATAAACGGGGAGGCTGGATCGGGCTCGTCGGGGCCGGCTAGCGGGGGACAGTTCAGGTGGTGGCGGTTCTGCGACAACAATGGCATCGTCGGCTATCGGGGTCTGCTGACCGGACTTTTGCTGCTCAATCTCGGTCACGAGACTGGAAGTGACAGTGATGACCGCTTCGATGTTAGACGCGATAGTAGTGTCTGATTTGGGGTGGTCTGGCTCTGAGGCCAACGACATGCTGTCGGCGGATACGGTGGTCGGAGGGGTGGAACTCATCGACGTGAAATTCGAAGAGGCCGAATCTGTTGCATCGCTACTTGAGAAGCTCGACCCGCAGAGTAACAGCGAGTCAAGCTCCGCAATTATTGGGGCTGCCTCAATGGCGGCCATTGTTGTGGGTGGTTATGGTAGGAGTTAGAAACTTGGATGCCTGGTGAAGCTGGTTAAGGTTGGTGCGCGATGTTCAGTCGGCAGAATGCAGGAGTGCAGGAATGCAAACACGTGGGACAGGGCAGAGTCAGCTTCTCGGCGAGGCGGCTTGAGCTGAGTGAGTGGTCGGTTTATGCGGGCCTCGTTGATGTGGCGCGGGACCGATGCAACAAAAGAAAAGGGTGAGGTGTAAGACGGGCAATGGAGATGGGGAAGCTTCAAAAGAAAAGTGGTATTAGTGCCCTCCACGTCGTTCGTTGCAAGCAAGGGTGAAAGGGTGAAAGTGTGGAAGTGTGAAAAAGGTGAGTGGATGATCAATTGCAAGACGACGCGTCAGGATGGCGACGTGTGCGGAGTCTGCAATGGGCAAGGGAGTTGCGTGCAAATGGCTGCGGGAACAATACCCACATCAGTAAATAGCTGTGGTCGGGAGGACAGGGGTGGGGAGCGAAGGTGTGAGTGGTTTGGGGAAGAGAAAAGGGAAGCGGGTTGGGTCGAGCGGGAAGAAGAGCCAGGGGGGGCAACGGTATTTAAACCAGAGATCGAGGGGGAACGTGCCCCCTTCCATCACCCCCATCAAATACCTTAATCAGGATGCAGCACGAGAGGACTACCTACCTCCTCATGTCAAACTGAGACTCCTTCCCAGACACTCACACAGACATCACATGTTCCTCTTGCGTTTCCCCCTCCCCTTTAACCCCCCCTCCCCCTCTTGGATGAAGACATCCATCTCTTGACAATCGCTATGGTACATACAGAACCTTAGGTGTGCACAAAAGTCTATCTACCTCCCGAGTGAGACAACCTCCTCAGGCGGCCGTGTGATCGGGCAGTGGTGGACAGTCGCCATATAGGGTTCCCACAGGCCCGCTCACCAACAAAGTTTGAATAGTCTGGATAAGATGTTTCCACCGTTTGTTTTAACATGTGCAAACCTTTTCTTTGTTGGAATGGCAGGGCGCCCGGTGTTGGGTTGTTTTCTGTCGTGGACGGATTGGATTGCAGATTGGCGATCTGGAAGTGTTGCCTTGAGATTTGGTTTGTGGAGAGGGGAGCCAGCGTCATGTGTGTAGGCGGCGGCGAGAGCATGGGCCGGCTCGGGTTGGACCGGAGACCAAAGGGGGTAGGGACCTGTGGACTCGACCAGGTGGTAACTCAGGTAGGTGACCTCCAGATCAGTCTCCTCTGCAGTACACCGATCGCTAGCAATGACCGCATTGGCATTATCCCCGAGATCACACCATGGTTAAGGCCCTTAAAATGTCTAGGTTTCGCTTTCGAGAACTTCCAATACCCCTTTCTTCACTTTCGTATCCGGAGGGAATCGATCCGTGTTCACCACCCCTCCACTACCCCTGCTACCCTCGAAGCCTCCTTGGGCGTGCGATGCAATGATCCTCCGCATTTCATCACTGGGATCATTGACTCTATCCGCGCCAGTCCGGGTTGTCATAGCCACTCACTCCCCTGAATGTCCAACCTACCCGGGACGGAAATATCTACACTGGAGGTTTCCCGGAGTTGAAGCACCTCATATGACTACTTTTGACGAGGATGGACCAGCTCCGCTTCGAACGGTGAGCCATTCAATGTTGGGATGTCGAGGTTGCCACTCGTCTCGGCCGTTGTGACGAGACCCTCATGTTCCCGGGCTGAAGCCCGAAACTGCGGGGCTATGACACCAAGAGGTGCGAACCAGGGAATCACGGCCGATGAAGCTCACTCGACAACTTGTATTTGTTTGCCGAGTGTCGAGTCTGGGTTTTTTTACGTCAAAGTTATCTAATTACTTCCCAAGTGCTCGGTAGGTCGAACAAGCGGCGCTGAGAACACCCTAAGCCACTTCACTCTTCTTTTTTACAAACCTGTACACATCACCTGGATCCTCATAGAGTTGTAATTATAAGGAGGTTAAGCCAATGACTTCTACCGGTCACGAGTCGGTTTGAGTCGCAGTCTTATTGTTGCTGGAACCGAGTTCGGTGAACCAGAACCGAGACTTGATACGGCAGCGTGTCCCCGTCGGAAGCGTGGACTGCAATATTGTGTTGCCTTGCAGGATTATAAGGCCCCAAAGCAATGCGCCCAGTTAGAAATCGTTGGATCTTTTGCCAAGTGGGCATTTGAAGTTCTCGCCGGGTTCAAGTCAGGATAGCAACATCGTGTACCCGTGTGACCCCGGCGGCTGGCCTCTCGACTGCATCCCGTTCCTAGATGGAATCACACCATCGTTCTTAGTACAAGTGACGGTACAGCTGAATTTTGGCCAGAGACTCACTTTCTAGAGTTGCCGTCGCCCTTCTCCCTCGGGTTCAATTCGTCCCTGGAAATGGCACGTCTCGTGGGATGCAGCATCGTCGAAGCAAGGCATTGGTTAGGCAAGGCGCACAGGAAGCGCTTGCGGACAACTACTTCCCGTGATTGGAGACCCCATATATTGGTTACGAAGGGTACCAGATAACCATTTCCCTATCCCGCACGGCTCAAACCCATGATTGACGAGTCATGGGCACTCCAGGCCAGAGCTACCGCTATCATCAGGCAGTATTTGGTAGGTCTTTAAGTGCCTTGACGCCCGTTACTGCAATAAACTTACAACTACTCCCATATTATATTATTCTATCTACGGAATTCCGGTTCCTCATACTTTGCAAGTCTGTGTTGGGTACCTACCTATGCCACTTGCCTCGCGGGCT
This sequence comes from Chaetomium globosum CBS 148.51, assembly GCF_000143365.1. NCBI lineage: Eukaryota > Fungi > Ascomycota > Sordariomycetes > Sordariales > Chaetomiaceae > Chaetomium > Chaetomium globosum. Next base: position 4,074,032 of record NT_165978.1, read on the forward strand.
TCATCATCATCACCTTGTGGCTCCTGACTTGCGCACTGACGCGAGCTTGAGCTTGAGCTTTTCATATGGTAAACTAAGTATTCAGGACTTGCGCAAGCACGTTCTCCTGCTTTACTATGCCCGCAGGTAGTCAGATAACAACTGCTGTTGTTTATGCGGCCCATGCGACGAAGGACACGTTACGAAACCACAAACCCTTCGTCGTCCCGATCACAGGTAGATTAACTGTAAAAGACGTAGAAAAATAATCTTTACGATGAGAGCCCTAAAAGGTTTGAAGCCGACATTCTTGAATCGCATCCCCCCGCGAGTTCGGGGATTGCAAGGGATGTAACCGTGAGATTGATCTCGGGAAACCATCGCCGATGATGCAGAAGACAGACTTTTGTCACTTTCAACTTTTATAATAAAGATCCCGTCAGGAGCACGATACTGAGCATACTGTTCCCTCATATATGGAACCTGTCAGAAATAGGAGAGCTCATCTGTTGACTTTAGCTTGTCGTGATTAAAGTTGGCACGCCGTATGTGGCGCCATAGACCGAATTCAACGGTACAACCAGAGTTTCCATCAAAATATAATGCCGCCGTAATTCAGATCTAATCGCATCAGCAGATTCTTGCGATGGTGCGCCGTCGAACCCCAAATCCTCAGGATCGTTGAAGTCATTTATTGAGAAGCACGGACCACATGGTGTTTTCAACCCCTGCATCACATGGTGCGCCGGCCAGCCAGAAAGAAAAAGAGCTGAAAGCTTGGCGAGCTCTGATCGCGGCGCGACCCCACCCACAGCTCGCGGCTACCAAGACATTCGAAAGCTCCACTATCGTGGGGTCGGTCCGCTCCCTGCCAACCCCGAGAATTTGGCAACCTTCAATCCAGTTTGAAGTCGGCTCTGGTCAACAAGCCCCACCACCGGTGACAACCGAACGAGCGGGCAAGCGAGCGAACAAACGAGCAAACCCTACAATCGGCCGGAATCCTTTCATCCATCACCTACGATTCCCCCGCACCTCGACCACCAACCCACCGAAACCTTCACAACCCCTCTCCCTCTGATCCAAACCCCCAAAACCCATCAAAAATAAACAAACTATGGCGGACCGACCCCACCGAGGCGGGCACGGCGGCGGCTCCCGGGGTGGTCGTGGCGGGCGTGGAGGAGGAGGCCGGGGCGGCGGCGGCGGCGGCGGACAGGGCCAGGGCCAGGGGCAGGGGCAGGACAAGGAGCGGCCGAAGAAGGAGAACATCCTGGACCTGAAGAAGTACATGGACAAGCGGATCACGGTCAAGTTTAATGGCGGACGGGAAGGTTCGTTTATTATCCCCCTCCCCCCTCCCCCTAGGTGGTGGTGAAATGAAGTGGTGATGGGGTTGGCTGGGCTAACAGACTCGGTTGGTTGTGGGGGCATCTAGCGACGGGTGTGTTGAAGGGGTATGATGCGCTGATGAACTTGGTTTTGGACGAGGTGGAGGAGCTTTTAAGAGGTGAGGCCCCTCTTAGTTTTCCCCGATTGCACCGTGTTGGCGCTGGGATGTGGGAGTTGGGATGCTGACTGGTTTTGTGACTTGGCAGATGACGAGGGCAACGAGATGACTAGGCCGCTCGGGTTGGTGGTGGTGCGTGGTACGCTGCTCGTGGTGCTCAGCCCGGTCGACGGGAGCGAGGTGATAGCGAATCCTTTCCTTCAGGCGGAAGAGGAGTGAAGTCTGCATCCATCTTACGGATGTAAGATCTGGATTTTGAGGCCGCTGCTTGGGGCCCAAGGACAAAAGGGCAGGATATTTCCGCCCTATGGAAAGAAAGTGTTGCCTGGACTGAGTTGGCAATGACGCCTCAGGATTATATCTCAGGAATGGCCTACACGAAAGTGCGAGTAAGCTTCTCACCATAGTTTCTTGTTCCATGCTATACCAGCGCAGATGGATGCTGTTCATCTTGATTGGGGGGGCATGGCCTCTTAAGAAAGCCGGCATGAACGTCCCCGCCTCGCACAGTTGTTACTTTAAGTTGGCCACAGCAGATTGGAGCTCGAAACCTTTGACCGATATTGAGAATACATCATGAAATTTTGTTCTGTTATGTAGCCGCTAGACGGTACACGACCACTGATCAACAACCACTGATACCGTTAGATATTTATATACGCTCACTGTTGCTCGCTCGCCCGCCCCTCTACCACCGTACGAACCGAGCTGCAACGTGTTGCGGCTTTCCAATTTACCTGTTTTTTCCTCCCCATTCATTGGCATGCATTGTCTTGCAAGCAGCCCCGCCTGGTTATATCCCAGATCAACAACCCTTTATCATACGTCATCCTAGAGATCATTGCCCCTGTACCACGGCTGGATCGTGCTCCGACGGATACTGAATATCGGCCTGCTGGTCCACCCATGCTAAGACCCGTCGCCACCACCCTGGCCTTGGTGCCGGGGCACTCGCTAGGCCATCGTCGCTTTTTCGGTTCAACTCCGCTGAGTTAGGCACAGCTGGAACAGCCCCTGGTCGAGTGGAGTCTGGGAGAGCTGGTGTCGCCGGCTCCAGACTGTACTTTTCTGGAAACAGCTTGCCCGGATCAGGCAGAGCGGGAACAATGACCGTCGGTTTAGGGTCTGCCAAAGTGGGCCCCTTTGGATCATCCGACACTAGGCCATTTCTTGCTGGAGATGGCTGTGCCAAGTTGGGGACAGGCCGAATCGTTTTCGTTGGGACCAAGCTCGTGGAGGCGAACCTGACCGAATCACCCCCTTCCCAATCGATCGCCGCCATATCGTACCTCGCCGGTTTGCTACTTGCTGACACACCTCTTGCCAGCTCATTCTTCTCCGTCTCCTCTTCCGCCGACTTAAATCGCCTCGTTCCCCCCTTTTGTACAACACCACTCGCCAATGCAGTCACATCCGGAACGGCCTCCACCGGAATATCCCTCTCCGAGAAAAGGCTTAGGGACGCGGACTTCACCAAATCGGCCCGTGCTGCTTGACTCTCCGCAACACCAACCCATGGTGGGCTAGTCCTCAACAAAGCACGCCTTAGACGGTTATGTTTCATCATAGTACCACTCAACAAACTAGAGTTAAGCGAAGCAGATCTCGGCGGAGCGAAGCTCTTCGAAAAATGCTTCGGTGGAACGGAGACCTTCCAAGGGGGCCTCCGCAACACCGGCGCCATCGGCAGTTTCACCGCCTAGTTGTTCGCCCCGGGGGCGCCGGTCTTGCTGTGTTTCACGAGTTCGTTAAACGCGCGGTCAAACATTTGCTTGAGTTCCCGGTAGCTGAGCACAAATACGGTCTCGTTGTCGCGGCTGGTCAGGACGACCATCTCATCGATGCCTGCGTCGAGCTTGCTAAGGCAGCTCAGCATGTGACCCACAGCAAGATTGGGCTTCCCGTCAGCCTCGACTCGGTGGAACACATAGTCGCGGAAGAGCTTGAGCTGGTACCTCTCGCCCGTCTCGGACCAACTCTGCGCGCCGCCGGGCTCGGCACGCTCGATGATCGTCATGAGCTTCATCATACTGCGGGCGATGCGGCCGTTTTCTAGTTCTCTCGCAAGATGGAATTGCTTTTCGTCGCCGTCCTGGAGAGCAAGATCGAAGAAAGCCGTCATGTGTGTGGCAATGCCGCTGATGAAGTTCTCGATGCTTTTGGACTCGCCTGGATTTGACGGCGCTATGAGCCATGCCACGGCGTCTTTGAGGTTTGCCGAATACTTCGTGACCAGGCTGTCGAGGGCGACCTGGATGTTGTTCAAGTGAGCGGGTGGGGCACCGGTCGCTAGGGCGAGTATGAGCTTGCCAAATTTGACGAGATCTTCCTGTTGCAGCTCTGCAACCGATTTAGTGTTGCTCTCGAACTGGACCACGTCCAAAATGGAGCAAGCCGAAAGCCGAATCCGGTTATTGTCCGAAAGAATGATCTTGCTTGGCTCTAGGCACCGAGCTGCAAGCTTGTTCGAGTGGATGGTCTTGAGTGCGTTTGTGATCTGGCAAATGTAGCCCCAAAGGACATTCTCCGGTACGGCGCTCGGCGCTCTATATCGGTTGCCGTGAGTGGGCTGGAGGTGGTGTTCCTGCAGCGTTTTGGAAAGTGGATGGTAGTCGTAAGCGAAAATTAGGGAGCTGTCGCCGAACTCCCTGGTAGTGAACGCTTCATGGACCGTCACGACATTGCCGTTTTTGATCTTCTTCCATTCCTTCATGACAGTGAGGATGGCCTTTTCGTTGGTTAACCGATAGCCTAACACGGTAGGGTTAGTAAGTGATCGTCTAATGTGTCAATCTGGAAAATTTTTGCTGTTTCGGACCTTCGAGTCTTCTGAGGGCGTAATGTCTCGCGGTTCGGCTATTTTGGGCCTTGTATACCCAACTTGGATACCCAAACGAGGATGTGTTCTTCCTGTTATTGGTATCTAGCGGGAACAGGGAGTGCCATCGTTCGAGTTGAGGCAGCCCGGAATCTGGTATCTTCAGCAAAAGTGAGGATGGGTTGATGGAACTCGGGACAACTTACTAGGCATCACCTGCTGAGTGGCGAACATCTTCTTCTGGAGCTCTTCTCGCATCTTGGCTGGTATGAAGAAGTCATAGGTTGCCCGCTGCCAAGGCTGCAGTTCTTGCCGGTAACTATCATGTGGCTGGTAAAGGTGGTAGTTGGGCGGTTGGAGTGGTCCGGCGGGAAAGGACCCGTGTTGCGGATAGAATTGAGCCCCAGGTCCCCCGAGGGAATTGTGGTCAGAGGCGTAGAGGTTATATTGCCCGGCGGAGGGTAACGTTGAGCCCAAGGAACCCATGGTTGTGAAAGGATCGCTGTAGATACCGTTTTCTTGCGGCACGCCATTCGAATTCTGATACAGCATTAGTGGATGTTCTGTTTCCCCGAAACTGAGGGCATTACCGTGTTGCCGATATCGTAATTCTGCGGGGTGAACTCCCTAATCGCGGCCGGATTAAACACTGAAGCCTCGGCGGTTTGCTGCAGGTTTGGTGCTAGCATATGATTAGAGATAGGACGGCCAGTTCGGGTCGTAATCAACTCACTGCCAGCCCCGCGGGGCGTAAATGGAGCCGCATTCGCGGCTTGTGAGGACAGGGTAGTTTTCTTTGCGAGTACCTGCGGTTGGCTTGATGGTGTGAAAGCAGGGGAGTCGACGTTAAACGTCTTCTTCGAACTAGGAGGAGGTTAGACAGGTGAAGGATGGTTGTGCGACTAAAATCATAATCTAGACCATGTGGCCCTGGAGCTACAGCCTCGGGTACGCCTCGGACCATGGCGGCGAGCCGGAGCCCATCATTGGATTCTCTAGAGCATAATCATCGGGGTGCCACCGTGTGTCTCCTTGCTCTCTGCTCTGTACACCGGCGGCAAACCCCATCAAACGCATGTAGAACACCAAAGGTGGACTCGAGATCATTGGGTTGGCAGCGAGCATTGGCCGCGGTGAACGGTTCCTGAGCCATCCACTTACAAATCTGCTTGGGGTGAAGGGTTTTTGTTTTGATCATGGTTGAAGGTACAGCCTTGGGTCCTCGTAGCGGCAATTGCCATAGATGAGAATATTGCGACAGAGCGTATCCTTGTTCTCTACGAGTTGTCCGTCAGCGAAAGAGAGCCCTGCGATGCCGGAGAGAACCGACCTCGGCCTTTGGATCTGGGTGAGCCGACCTGGCGGCGGAGGTCATTCGGGGGATATCGTGTCGCGGCCATGGTGGGTGCTCGGTCAATTCAAGGAGACGGCGCCTTGGTCGATTCTACGATGTCTAAAAGACAAAGCAGCGTCAGCTCCAGAAAGAAAAAAGGCTAAACATGATACAGCGCGGCACAGCAGGTAGAGAGGTCCGTCCTCACTTGATGATGGCGGAATTCTCCCATATTTTGACCGAGCGGGCGATAAGGCACCCATAGAAAGCGTCATGCGAGCAGAGCACGGAAGTGGGCAACAATTGCGCAAGGCAGGAACTCCAATGGGCGTCGAGAAAACAAAGGATAGTAACTACGGGGATGTCGAAGGGGCGACAATGATGCCAGTAGTTTACCGCAGTTGGGGTTGGTGTGAGATCACCGCCGAGCCAAGCTTGTCGGCGGGCGTTCCAGAGTTGCAGGTGCAACTTGAAGGTGCAGCAGAGCCATCAAAGGGGAAGAAGCGCGGGCGGCCACGCGAGGTGATTGGTGTGGGGGCGGATGCCCCTCAGCCAGAGTCAGCCTCGACATGCACGGACCACATCATATGCAGGTAACGGGATTGGGGCGCTGTCTTTGTGTCCCTTGTTTGAAGATCAGCCGCAAGGGTTTAGTGGCATTGTTACCCGCCACGGGGGTCTCAGCACGCATGTGCACCGGTGGCGGCATGCTGACCTCATCTTGAAGAGCTGAGGCCACTCAACCATCAACAATTGGCATCGCTTGAACAATCCGCTTGGTTTGTTATTTCCCCCAACTACTTCGTAGACAAAACTTGCCCACAAAGAGTGGCTGCGCACTCGACGATAGCACGGAGCACTAGTCCGTACATTTGGATTACGATTGTGCCACCTTAAACCGTTGGACTATAACTACTTACCTACCTCAGAAGCCGAGCCTTCCTCCCGACCCTGGTTTCACTCGAACCCGATTTCCGCAAACGCCAAATTCTCCCATGATTCCGACTTCTTTGCACCACAATTGATGCGACCAATATATACTCTTTAATTCGTTGAGCTTAGACGGGCGAGGCGTCCCCTCGACGCAGGATGACGAGCGCGGGCGATTTCGATTTGAACAGCCTTTCTGCGACTCAGCAGGAAGCGCTCCAACAGTACACAGATGTAACAAGCCAAGAGATTAAGGATGCGATTCCTCTTCTCGAGAGGTCACAGTGGAACGTGCAGGTCAGTACGCCGCCTCTACGACGACCAACCTAAACTGATTTCCGTCTAGATTGCTATTGCCAAGTTCTTTGATGGCGAAGGCCCCGACCCAGTCGCCGAAGCCCAGGCAGCACACGATAATATTCCCCGGGCCACAGCGAGACATGAAAATCTACACGAGAGCTTGCTAGATGCTAGCAGCCGACCACACCGACCGGCAAGACGGCCTCAGACAGAACCTGCCCCACGCGTCGTGCCCCGTCCTTCGGTGCTATATCGTACGCCATTCCTGGTCGCCGTACTCTTCGCGCCGTTTCGAGTTGGATACAAGGTCTTCGCTGGCATCTTCGGGTCGCTCTTTTATTTCCTATCATTTCTACCACAATCCATACGCCCACGGCTTGCGGCATCTTCCATCTCGAAGGGATTGAGGCAAACAAGCGGGCGAAGAGTGACCCTCCCCAAGGAAACGGCCCAGAGGTTTCGGCGGGATTTTGAAGAAGAATACGGAGCACACGGCCTCCCATTCTTCGAGGGCGGCCATGCCCAAGCATTTGACACAGCCAAGAGGGATCTCAAATTCTTACTCACGGTTTTGTTATCTCCAGAACACGACGACACAGAGACCTTTGTTCGGAACACGCTCTTGTCACCCGAGGTTGTGAACTTTATCAACGATCCCGCCAACAATGTCATTGTATGGGGAGGAAACGTGTTGGACTCGGAGGCATACCAAGTCTCCAGGGAGTACAACTGTGCCAAATACCCTTTCTCTTGCGTCATCTGCCTCACACCCAAGGAGGGTAGCACACGCATGGGCATTGTAAAACGCCTTGCCGGGCCCTTGACAGCAGAAGCATACCTCGCTGGGATTCAGGGCGCCATCACCAAACACGGCCCTGACCTGAACGGCGTCCGGTCAGAGCGAGCCGCGCAGGAGATGGCACGAGACCTCCGCTCTCAACAAGATTCGGCTTACGAAAGGTCTCTGGCCGCGGATCGGGAAAGGGCGCGCCAAAAGCGGGAGGCGGCGGCGGCGGCTGCGGCGGCGGAGAAGCGCGCGCAGGAGGAGGCCGAGGCAGCCGTCCGCCTACAAGAGCAGCGGCGGAGATGGAGAGAATGGCGGGCGACCACCATCGCACCGGAGCCCGACGCCGCAGCAAAGGACGTCGTCCGCCTGGCGCTCAACATGCCTCCCTCGTCAGGCGCCGGTCGGGTGATTCGCAAATTTACCAACACGACGACGCTAGACGAGCTGTACGCTTTCGTGGAATGTTACGAGCTGTTGCAAGCCGAGCCCGGGAAAAAGAAGGTAGAGAAGCCCGAGGGCTACGAACACAAATACGGGTTTCAAATCGCATCGGTCTTACCGCGGGAGACATTCGAGCCGAGTGCAGCAGCAACGGTCGGGGAGAAAATGGGCAGGGGAGGCAACCTTGTCGTTGAAGATCTCTCCCCCGATGAGGACGGAGAATAGAAGATCGAGGCAGTTATTATGTACTTGATAGGATGGCAGGGGTGCACATCTTAAGTACAATCTAGCTAGATACCTAAGGTACCTACGTGTAGAGCTTGATTTTCCCTCCCCAAAAGCCCCCCACACGTTGTACTGCCTAGGTAGGTATGTTTGAGTTATCATCCAACGTCCCCAGTCGACCTGCAACGGCGCATTCAAGGTCTCAGCCACATGGCCACTCCACTGCAGGTCGATTGTGGGCCGAGACAATGACTGCGGGGCTTATCTTATCGGTCTTTGGTGTCGAAGTCCAAAGCCAACGCTTTTCGGGCCTCCCACCGGACAACTAGTGGACACTGGACGGCGGTCGATCGCGATGGTTGCTTGCGCGTCCCGGCGACGGCAGCGAGGCAGTGCATACTCTTATGTCCGGCTTGGCAACGCTTTTCGCCATGACCAACACCATTGTCGGCGAGAAGTTTGGGGTCAGGTTGAACTTTGTTAGATGAGCCACTTCTTTCTTGGGAGAAGGTTGGTCGTCTCTCCGTTGATGATTCCCCAGTTTTGTCTGATCTACGCGTCTGGTCCCTTGGCGCAACCACCCCGTGACAGGTTGCCGGCGGATGACATTGTCCCACACTACTTTGTTTGAGTTCGGAGTTGTTGCCTTCTACATACATAATATCAATCTGGGATTCGCTGCTTTTGGTGACTCCAAATCCTAAGACTGCGTTGCAGTGAAAACGGAGCCGAGCGAGACCAGGACCCTTGCTGCCTAGCGCTTGGACGGTTAGAACGCGGAGGGCGGCGAGACGACACTGGCGGTAATTATAAGCCACAGGAATCACTAATTGCTGGCAATTCGCGACAGCATCCAAACGAAACCATTATTTTGGCGGTATTTGGGCCACTCCTATCCCGTCAACCCCCCGAGTTCCCCCCTCCGACATCTCGACGTCCTTTGCGCACTACTTGCATCGAGTTGAAGCCAGCAACGGTCTTGCGCGCTGCGCTGTCGCATTCGACGAGATGGGGGGCTTTAGCATGAACAAGGTGCTGGGCAACTTAAAAAAACGACAGACATTTGGTGGATGTAAGCCCGTTCCTCCCCAGGATATTCTGTCTACGCGCAATCCATAGCGACCGAGATGCTGACGTGTTGTTGCTAGCGACGGGCAGCGTTGACGAAACACCGATCGATCACGCAAACGATACACCCGATTCCATTGCCGTGCGCTGTGTGGTATGAACCAACGTCATCGATCACCGGCCGGACTGGCACATCGCGGATGCTAATTAGGAGACATAGAAGCAATTTTGCTTGTCCGTGGGAAGTTCGTCGGTACGTCAAGGGCTCGCCTGCCCCGCGCGGCCTTGTGATGGCCAGAACGGCAAGCTAATTTCCGCATTGCTGTGCGCTTAACAGGGAGATGATGTGGTATTCCTTCCCTCGATCGTCGAGGCTACCGTTGCCTCCCCGGCCGCCGCTGCCGAATCCGCCCGCCTGATCCGCAAGTTCCTGCAGCGCGACTACTGGTCGAAACCATCGTGTCAATATAATGCCATCATGCTCGTCCGGATCCTCGCCGACAACCCGGGCCCGGGTTTTACAAAGTTCATGGACAAGAAGTTCATTGATGCCACCAAGGAGTTGCTCAGATCTGGAAGGGATGCGAGCGTGCGCCAAATCCTGATGGAGACGCTGGACTCGTTCGAGACCAACAAAAGCCTCGACGAGGGGCTAGCCCCGATGATCGACATGTGGAAAAAGGAGAAAGAGAAGGCTTACAAAACCTATGGGGTGAGTGCTGACTGAGAAGCGAGCCGGGGAAAGTCTAGTCTATCCGCTAACATGCCTACACAGGGAATGTCTGGTGTACCAGTCCAGCCGTCGATGATGATGCCACCGCCGGGCTTCAACCCATACCCTCAGCATCAACCCCAGGCTTACTATCCTCGGCCGGGCCACAGCAAGCGTCTTCCGGACCCAATCGAGCTCACAAACCGGTTAGAAGAAGCGCGGTCGTCCGCCAAACTTCTAGAACAAGTTGTCGCGTGCACCCCCGCCTCTGAATTCCTTTCCAACGACTTGATCAAGGAGTTCTCGGACCGGTGTACGAGCGCATCCCGCAGTATACAGGGCTACATGGCAGCCGAGAACCCCGGGCCGGATAATGACACGATGGAGAGCCTCATCGACACCAACGAACAACTCCAGCAGGCGCTGAACCACCACCGCCGCGCCCTGCTACAAGCCAAGAAGCAGCTCGGCCTCGGAGACAACCGGGCCAGCACCTCCAGCCCAGCGCCGCACCTCCCATCACCGATCAACCAGCCGAGCTCCGTGCCACCCGTCCCAGCCAGGAAAGCAGTCGGCGGAGGAGGAACAGGGGGCAACGGCAAGGGCAAAGCCTACCTCGACGCGCACGATTACAGCAGTAGTAGCGCAGCCATCGCCGGCCCGTCGCGCTCAGCGAGCGGCACACCTCACCGCCACAGCACCGACGACGACGATGACAGTCAGGACCCTTTCCGTGACCCGCCGGCCGAGTCCCACTACACAGCGGCAGCAGCCGGCGGCTCCTCATCCCGGCCGGGAGCCGGTAGCGCGCTGGGCGGCGACCGCGGCCCGCCGCGGCTGTCATTTGAGCCGTTCCATCCCGGGTTTGGCGGTGGCTCGTCCTCGGGGCCGGCGGCTGATAAGGGGAGGGCGGAGCCCGTGACGCCCGTGTCGGACGATGGGACGGACGTGTACAGGGCGACGCCGAAACAGGATGGGGGGCATGTCTATCGGTACTAGATACCCTTGGTCGTTCGCGGAGTGTGTGTGACCCCGGTGGTTTCGCTTTTCAGAGATATGATCGTTGATTTTTGCCTTGGGTACCTTATGGTTGGGAAATGTGGCTCTGCTGGCTTTTTTGTTGGCCCCTAGATGGCAGGGTTATCTCTTGCGTAGTCATTTTTTTGCGTGTTTCATGAGCGGAAAGATATGGCTTTGCTACCTTTTGCTTTCAGTTTGTTCCTGTGATTCGAGATATCTTCCTCCCCTGGATCTACATTCTTTGTGTGGTTGATGGCGGCCTTGTACATACATACGCGAGATTATCTGGTTTTCTTATATTCAAGTGGCCGGATGTCGGTATGGCCGTTTATGTTATTCACCACAAGCTTCAGTTTCCTGCTGCTTTCCCGCAATCGCCGCACTCGCCTCCGGCCTGAAGGCAACCCGCTACCAAGTCGATGGCGGTAAAGTGGGTTGTAAAACAACAACCACTCACCTACATTAGCTTAGCGATTGGTTGGTAAATACTCACGACACTCAGTTGTTACATAGTAGTTATCAGTCCTATCATGACGACCAACGCTAGTACCAAACCAAGAAGTAACATATATGGAAGAGGTTGGAAAAACAAGTCACCCTCCTGTGGCGGCTATGCGGCTAGCTAGGTACGGTAGCAGCCAAGGCTCGCCGGCTGCCCTCTTGAAGGGAGGTAGCCGGCTACGAAACCCTGTCTGGGGATTGCTCCGAGAAGGGGGTTCGCCCTTGGCTGCCCTCACTGGCTGGCCACTCAGCAACCTGGAAGTTGTGGATGATATTGGGGGTTGTGAAATTTCTATATCTGCTGTTGACCAGCCACTGCAGTTTTACAACCATTCATCGAGACCACCACTGCCATGGCAACTAAACACCGGATCAACGCTGGCTGGCCCCCTCAGTCAACAACATAGCAAGGTTGAAATCCTAGGCCGTCCATAATAATGATCCTCTCATTACAGCTCTAGAATTCACTCTTCTCTAATCATAGTCAAGACGGTCGCTTAGTTATTCTTATTGATGTCTTTTAACTCAAGTTAATCAAGAGCCTAGACAATTACCAACACCAAAGACCTCAACCTATTTTTCCAAGTCGAGCCATCAGGGACTTTGTCTATAAGCTATTTTACAACACTTTCCGGAGCGGAACCCTAAGGAGGCACGACGGTCTCAGCAAGGCGAAGAGGCTCACTGCTGATTCAAATCCGGACGGGAGCAATAGGCTTAAGGGACTTCTTGTTTACACGGGGAGTCCCGGAGGTTCTGACTCCTGTCTGCGAGTGTGGCGAGAGACGAGAGACTGCCGAACACCTGGTAGTGTGGTGTTTGGCCCCACCGTTGACTCGAAGATGGGAGAGAACTAGAATTCGGACACGACGGGACTTTTACTCTGTCCTACACGGCATCAATCCCACGACTGCACGGCCCGCGAAGAGGATCCTCGACTGGCTGATAGACTCGGGGAAGCTGCCGATGTACAGCTTAGCCAGGAAGCTCGAGCTGGAAGCGGCGGCCTGAAACGCCCCCGTCCTGAGGCCAGGAGGCCTCCTCTCTTTGTATACGCAGACTCACCAGAACGCATCGTTCCCTGATTGTTGGTATGGGTTTTTCACCCGGCCCGGGAAGGCACGGTTTTCCCGTACACTAAATAGCAGAGGGTCCGGCACGCCCTAGGGCATAGCGGAGTATGAATAATAATATTTTACAACACTTCTTTCTTACCTGTACTCCTTCCAGAGAAAATAGTCAACCTTTTTTGTGATGCTATCGCGAAGAGGCCAGGTCATGTCCTTAGGCCGCCCCAAGCGACGCTTCGCATAATTTATATATCATTTTATCCCGCTAATTAGTGGTCTCTTGTCTCACTCTGACGGTTGTCGAGAAGAGGGTAGAAGAAGCGCGGTTAATACCTTCAAGGGGACATTGGCAGGGAATATTGAGTGCAAAAGTTAGGGCTTAGTATCAACATATGACCACAATGCTCCCCAATCATTTGCACCTAAGTCGTTTGAGCCGTGCTTCGCTTCCTCCTCAGGGCTGGGACTCATACGTATCTTCTTCGTCTCTGGATTCAGGGTATGGTGCCAACCTAACTATCTCACAAATCCCTCTGCTGTTGGCTTCGCGAGGTTGTTTGGTTGCCCCGGCATGGCCGTAATGCAAAAATACAAATCAGGTGGCCGCAGGCCGCAGTTACCTTGTACGACACAGAATACTACTCTGAATATTACTCTGAATACTACTCAAAATACTACTATGAATACGACTTTGTGTTCTGTCCCGCCACTAGACTTGAAAGTATGTACCCCGATGGCGCCAGTCCAAACTCGCAGTGCAATATGGATGCATGCCGCCCATGCTCAACCGTCATCTGCTCGTATCCCGAGACATGGCACTTGATGACAGTTTTGTATCAAGCACACTCTTTTGTTTGCCTTGGTAAGTCACCGCAAGCTCCTCGGTTCGGGTACTGAGTGTGAGCTCCGGGATGCAAGTTTGTTTGCGCTACCTCACATGTCATTGTGAAGAAACAGTTGAAAGAAACCAAATAGTTTCCCTTCCTGATAGACTACACCCCGGACTTAAGATATAAGAGGAGACGACGAAGATGCTGTTGGCGACCGATGCAACCTTGCTCCAAGGGCTCGCCTCGGGTAAGGGGGAGCGACTCGGCAACTCTTCACAACTCTGATCGGGCAAGAAATAAATGAAACAACGAACCTCGAGGCCCAAGACCCCTTGTACCCATGATGTTGACGATTGAAAACCATTGGAGGTATTTATTTCCAGACTCCACTCAATGGCTGTTGCCCTCGCAACGCCCCTTGTTGATACCCATGTTGAAGTCTCCACCAAGATGGGCGTGATGGGCCTAGGGTACGACGAGGGCGGGTAACGTTGTTTGATTCTGCACATTCGACCAGGTGTTGAGAAGCAGAACCTCGTATTGGGCGGCGTGGCTTGTTGTTAAGGTATCGGGAGTCAGTACGGGAGGGGGGGGAAACATGGTCTTGAACCAGTTCCTGCTTCCCTTGGTCAGTCTCCATCAAGTTTCTGGGCAACGAGCTGTGAAGAACCCGAGGGATGGCTTGGGGCCCGCGGTTTCCCAGGTCCCCTACTTAGCTACTGAGCCTTGACCAGATTCTTAGCAAGAACTAATCAATAATTCGTGGCGTTTTTCCCGAGTCAGGACCTCAACTAGTCGGACCCTAGCCAGTCGGACGGGCTTGGTGGCACATCTCTCAGGTATCGGATTACCAACTGCTGCCAAGTGAGGCCTGAGGACACTCTACCACACGCATTCAACTCTGTCCACGAGGCTTTTTCTGGTAAGCAGCCGTCAGCGTCAGGTGCAAGGAGTGGACATCAGGTGGTGAGGGCCATGGCCTAACTTACCGTCTGGAAGGATTCAACGATATGAGTTTCGAGTTGATTCTGGTTTTCCTCCGGTAACAGAGAGGCCGGTATTCCATAACGGCCTCAGAGTCCGTTCCCATGTTCGGTTTCGCTCTCCAATCGAGGGTTCAGGTTGATGAAGCCTCTATGTCGGAGACTTTTGATTCTGTCTTTTCATGATTGCACGGCCCCTCCTGATCCTTCGGCTGGTCGCTAGGCTTCCCCGGGGTACTTGACGTGGTTCGGCACGTCAGTAAGCTGACAGCAGCCTGCCAACCAGTTGCGGCATCATAAGCGCCAAACCCTCGTCCAAGCAAGGTTCCCGAAGAGGGTAAAATGGTGTAAAGTTCCAATGCCCCCAACCATTTTGGCCGCACTAGTTTGGTGGTTATCGACAGAGCCCACTGCGGCGCGGCAGTCGGTGGAGGGCTATTCGCCGAGCCTGAAGCTTCTTAATCCCCGAGCTCTTGTTCATCGTAGAGGCACCAATTCCGATCGTTCTTGGGGTCGGACAGGTCGGTGAGAAGGGGGGCGACCGTAAGGCTAGGCGGTTGCTAAATTTAAACCGGTCGAAGGGGGGGGGGGGAAGCGGGCGCTTTGTTGAGGGGACCCAACAGCGCTTCTGGAAGGGCATTATTAGCTCATGGGCGCCGTTTTGGGTGGGTTGGATATTAATGACCTATTGTCCGGAGTTGGGGGCGCTTTTTTGAGTTTGTCGGGTTTGGCTAAGGGCACAAATTGAATGCGGCGGGTTCCCCTCGTTTAGTTCCTCTCGTGTGGTGTTTCGCATTAACCCGTTCGATCCTTCCCTTTAGCTACGGCAGAGGTTAGGCAGGTACCTTAGGGTAGGAGGCAACTGCCCGATCCGAAGCTTGAACCAAGCAAGCGTGTGGCACTGCCCTCCCGCACAATTTGACAAATCCAATGTTTTATTTTAGTTTCTCTCCAAGAGTGAGCCCTCCCCGGCAACTCGTTCGCGACATGGGCCACAAACCAGGACGAGGCTCACCTCAGATCGAATTTCCCTCTGGGATCACACCACCGTAGGGTGGACTTGCCGGTTCTCGTTGCCGTTTTAACGGACTGAAACGGTCGTTAGAGAGAGAGAGAGACAGAGAGAAAGAAGGGATTGCCAGCATATTGGTCAGTTGTAGCCGCAGTTCTCCAGGCTTCAATACGAACTCACCGCAGTGGCGATGAAAATAGCGTCGTAGAAGAGGGCAATTTGCGAATGGAGACGTCATCAGCGAAGAGTTTCCGCCAACTTTTCTCCATCAAGTGCGCAATCTCTTGATCAGTCTGATCTTTTGGTGCCATGGTAAGATCTCACGACGGCTGGAGCCTCCCGCGAATCCCTCCCGGAAGGAAGCGCCCAGACCGCTCTTCGCATTCCACTAATGAGGCTGATGCGCAATCTTGATGCCTCGGGGATTCCCCTTCCTCACCGGCCCCTTTACGTTTAGCAACCGGGCCATTCCTAGTCCCTTGTCGGTCTGCTGCCTGATAGACACACTTCGAAATAACTAACAGTCATTGCGTAGGTCCTTTATAATGACCGCGAATCCGTTTTTCGGTTCTTCGTTCTTACAAAACCCATACGCAGTAATACCACCTCCGTTTCCACATCAAACTCCCCATGGCCGCAAGTCAGTTTCCTATCTTGCCCCCTTTTCCCACAAGGGGTTCGGCCCGTGACGGGGCTCAGCACTGATTGATTCAACGCCCAAGCCTGGGGGCCGCTGGATTGCCAAATGCAAAGCGAGAAATCCCACTGGCCTGCGGTATATCCGGTGGTCAGGTGATGATTAGTGACGATTGGACTGAGGGGGTGATGATGTGTTATTTTGCGAGTCATGTCGCATAACACCATGGGAGCGTCATGGATGTGGCTTGCTTTTTTTTTTTTTCTGCGTTTGACTCCGTTGGGTGCGATGGTGAGAGGGGCGCTGATGCCCGAAGGATCGGACTTTTGGTCCTCTCACGAGCGCCGCGATGCCGCAGCAGCAGCCGAATGTTGGTCTCATGCTGGCCGCTCCTTTTGGCACCCGCTAGCCACTGTAAGGACAATCCACGCCACCAGGCTGGCCCATTATGCTTTTGACCCTGCAGCACTGCCTGAAAACGGCAACCCGCCTAACTACCCAAAATATGATACAAGGACTGCCTCGCAGCAAAAGTGGTGGTGGTGTGAGTCGGCGTAAAATACGTCACTTTTTTTTTTTCACTTTTACACGCCCTAGTGAGCCTTCTTCAGCGCCGCTCCTCTGTGCCGCACAGCGGGAACCCGAGTTCCTCTTCCTGCTTTCCTTGTGAAGGCCGGATTCGCTGGGGAACGAGAGGATAAGGGCACAGAACGCAAGGCAGTGCTAATCTCTTGTGAACAAAGCATTAGAACAACCCCCTGTGGAGTGTCTCGAGAGCGTGTTCTCAAGGCGCTTGACGGGGCTCCATGTGTGGATTTGTTTAAGGCACCTATGCTACACAACTTTTTTCTTGTCACTCCATCGACAGTATCAATCAATCAAAGGAGTGGTGAAATTAATGAGTGTGGCCAGATGCCGATTGCAAAAGGCTCGAATTACTCATCGGGCCAGTAATCAAAAGGCAACCACCCACCTGAGGAGACGAGATCGGATGGATGTTGACGAAGCCGGCTGTAAATGACACCAACGACTCCAAGCTGGAGGGATCAACCCTCCCGCACGCACCCCGGAGCATCGAAACGGAAACACCCTTCAGGCTTGGCCTCCGAATGTTCCCAACCCGGAATGAAATAGGGGTTAATAAAACCAAGCGTCCCGCTGTTGCACCGGTGGCTCGCCCGGGGCTAGACACCTGCGTCAGTGGAGCGCCACGCCATGCGAGATGCGAGAAAAGAGTTGTGATAGCTCGTCGGCCAGGGATGAGGCCCCGAGAGAAAACACGGCACGCCCGGCAGCCAGCCAGCCAGCCAGCAAATAGTTGCTCTCGCGGCCCCATCGGCATAGCAACGCACCAAGCAGCCACATCCCTGAGCCATCGCCGCATAGCGTGTCACCCGCATCACCGACCATCCAACTAACGAGTTGTCCCCCCTCCCCCATCCGACCAGCGGCACCAACAAAGCAGCACGCCTAGATCGGCCAAAAAGCCGAGCCTGGCCCAGTCCAGTCCAGCCCAGTCCAGTTACGTGTATGTACATAAACACTTTCCCTTACTGTACTTGCGACGGCGGTGGCCCTAGCGACACCCCCCTTCCTCCCCAAGCGATGCCTGAACAACGTCGCCGGGATACCGCGGCTTTGCCCGCCCGGAAACCCCATCCCCGCCGCCGTCGCCGCCGCAGGAGCATCCATCAGCAGCACTTTGCTACCCCATTTGCCGAGGATCATGCCACTTTGGGGTAAGCGGGCGCCGGAGCGGAGAGAGGGTAGGACGACGACAGCCAGAGCTCTTTTCCGTTGCTCCAGCTTTCTCCGTCCCCTGGTTCTGCGTGAAAGGTAGGTAGGGGAAGATACTTTAGTGCCCATAGTTAGTGTGCGGGTACATCATGTGTGCCGCGGCCAGATTCTCTCCGATTCTCTCTCTCTCTCGTGTTTTGGCTCCGTCCACCGTCACAACCCCTCTCTCCCCCCTCCCCCATCCTAGTTTAGTGAGTGGGCTAAGTGGCATACACAGCAGTCATCCCTGCCGGGGCGACTGCGGGATGGTGATCTGTCCCGCGATCGTTGGCCGACTCGCTTGTTTAGGGTCGCAGTCGGACGCTGCTGGCCGTTTGCTGCAGCTACGGGGCCGGGGCTCGGCGGGAAGTGGATAAAAAGACACGCTGGGCAATGCTGTTTGCCGGGGGGGACGAGCGGGTGGATGGTAGATGATTGGGGGATTGTCAAAGAGGAATCCCAGACTTGATGCTACCTGTAGCAAAAGCGCTGGTCCTCGATTTTTTCTCCGCCCCGAGCCCGGCTTGAGGTCGGGACTGCTAAAACTAACGTAATCGGACCGCTCACTGTTTACATCGTGTTCGCAAAGCACAGGTGGTGATGAAGAGAGTAAAATGGAAGCGAAGGGAAATAGAAACAGCCAGGGGGGGGGGGGGCAGATGAAAAGGGGAAAAGATCATGATGACAATTGTGCCGCGAGGCAATTCCTTTCTTCCACCACGCACTTCTAACTGAAGATCAAAAACATAACTTGAGCCGACCCAGGTAAAGCAGATAACCCCCAGCACAAGGATGCCCTTCGTTGAAGAGTCCTGGCCCATAGACATTGAACTCAATATGCCAACCCCCCCGCCTGATTTCAACCTCATGACATGATTGAAACCGCCCAACAGACGAAACATGGAGAAAAATGGAAACCACGGGAATCATGATAAGCGGAAGCAACAAGATAGGAAAGAATAGCGTGAGAGGACTGCGCTTGCATTATTCTGTCCTCTTTAGAAGATGATGAAAATGCCTGACAGCCGACCCCCGCGGCGCAATTTTGTATGACTAAGTCGGTTAATTCCCGAGTTGATAACCCAGATCTGCTGGTGACGAGCAGCAAGCCGCCGGTTTTTCAATTCCGATCTGCCGCCAGCCCCAAGAATCCATCATGAAATCACGATCGCCGATTCAACCTCCCCAGCATGCTTTGGTCAATTTCGTTGACTGTACGAGGTGCGGGGCCCATCAGGTTATCCAGACTCATCGGATTTGGCTGGCTCTTTGCCTGAGGTGGGAGCTGAGACTGCTGCTGCTGCTGCTGAGGCTGTTGTTGCTGCTGCTGCTGCTGCGTCTGGGATGGCCCAGCTTGTGAGTTTCGCATCTGTGACGGTGGCGGGATGGGGCGGCCGGGTGTGTTCTGATTCGGGGTGGGAGGTGTGTCCCGGTCATAAGGGCTCTGCTGGTACGAGTGATAAACTGTGGGCGGGGTGCCGTTGCTATGGATTGAAACAGGAGATCGCCTTCGGGGGTCATCGTCAAGCGGGTAGTTTGGCGGAGGTGGTCGAGCGCTGTGCTCCTCCTCCGGCGGCCGGGTTCGTCGGCGGCTAGGATCCTTGTCGTCGTAAGGTGGTGGTGGGTAAGACCCCGTGGGTGAATGCATCGGTGGGGTGTATTCAGCGGCCGGGTACGGATAAGCACGAGGTTGCTGACCTGACTGGGCGGTGGGGGGTAAAGGTTGGCCATAAGCCCCGTAGAGCGGCGTCCCCGGCGGAACTCCGCCCGGGACCGCCGACACCGGGACAAATGCGGCCGAGGAATTCGACGACACGGGCTGAAAGATGCAGTCGATTCGGAGTTTGTCGCAGTTGGTGCATTTACCATTAGTGGTGTGCGTGTAGCCACTGCAGCGGATCTATCAAAATACCGAGTCAGAACAAAACTTCTTGTAGCAGGGTGGCACTCGGTTGATTGTAATCAAATACCTTTCTCTTGCGGCAATATCGGCAGGCAATCGACGTCCTTTGCCTCGGTGCGGATTGTTGTTGGGAAGGGGGCGGCGGTGGCGGAGGGCCCATTCCGTAATAAGGCCCGGGCGGGTACCTATAGTAGTCGGCGCCGTACCCGCCCCTGCCCGGCGGGGCCTGCTGCGGATCGTAGTATGGATCAGGAGGATACCCCCTCCGGTCGTTGTACTGCCTCTGCTCGTCGTACAACCGCTGCTCATCATACTGTCTCCGGTCGTCGTACTGCCGCCGGTCGTCGTACTGCCTCCTGTCGTCGTACGGCCTACGGTCATCGAACTGCCGACGGTCTTCAAACTGACGTGGGTCCTGGGGGGGGAAAGGTGGAGGATAACGAGCATCTGGTTGAGGAGCGTAGCCGTTCGGGGCGGGTGGCTCCGGCATCCAGCCCCTCGGGTCCGCTTGGTATCTTGGGTCTGGTGCATAAGCCCTCTCTTGGTACCGCGGATCCGATTGATACGGCGGGCCAGGAGGCGGGTAGGGCATGGGCGGGAGCGGCATGCCGTCTGGTCCTGTTGCGGGGAGTCGCCTTCGGTCTTCACCCTCGGGAGGAGGTGGGTAGCGCAGGTCTTCAGCATTATCTCGTGGTGGTTCCACCCGTCCTCTGCGGTATTCGTCTGCCATTTTCAATGACTGTGGGTACGTGGTACGGTTTGGCGTAAGAGTGATGGGATGGGAGAATGCCGTTTCAGTGATTTTTTACTCTAGAGTGACCCTCGTTACCGGCAAACTAGAGAGACATGTGAACGTCCCAGTTGCGAGGGTCGTGGTATTCTTGGCAGGCCGTGCAAGTAGTCGCCTTTGGCCCTGTCAAGCACGGGTTCGAGGTCCAGCTGACAGAGAGAGTGAAGTGACGTGACCCTTGGTGGTAATTCCCAGCAGCAAGCAAAGGCCCCGGCGACAAAATCCGGTGCAATGGGTCACAAGTTGAAAAATGAAGCCGCGAAGTCGGCGGGGAAGGAAAGTGGGTGGGATGGATGAATAAATAGACGGAAAAGGTGGGCGGGTCAGCTGGGGTTGGGAAGGAAGGTGGGCGGGTAATGATGTATGGATGTCGCGCCCGGGGGGCGGGAACTGGAACGAGCCTTTTTATCAAAGCAAGGAGCGGGAGTTCCCTTGTGCTGACGGCCTGGGTCCCGAAAGTTAGCGTTGGATGAGATGCGGGTGGGCACGACCAGCGGGGGCTGAAAAGGCAAAATAACCAAGGGGGCTGCATGAAAACCATCAGACCCCTTGGAGTGGGAAGGACGCAGGCCGCTCCTGCTGTAGCGAATCAAGCGCCTTCCCAAGCGTTCAGCAGCGAAGCGTGAGCGGTTTCGATCGCCCACAGTGGGTAACCAAGGAGGCACCGGCTGACAGAACGGCACGGGGGAGGGAAGGAGGAGGAGGGGGGGGTGTGGAACATGGATGAGGGATGGAAAGCGGGAAGGAAACGGAAACGGGCGTATTGTGCAGGTGTGAGCTGCATGGTACTGGGGGGTACCAGGTGGTGTTTGGGAGGGGGGGTGGTTGCATCGGCTAGGAATGTCGCAGAGCCGGCATGGGCAGGGTGTGGGAACGAAAGCCTGTGCGCACGGCCAGACTGGAGCGGATTCGACCGAGTGACCATACTTGGAGTTAATTGGAAGGAACGCAGGCTGGCAGGGAACCAGTTTAAGACGATGCGCTTGCACCAAGGAAAACTGGTTCTCCTTCGTACCATCCATTCTTTCCTGACCGCCTCCCATGGAGAAATGGAGAAACGGAGAATTGGAGGTAAAATGCTCCGCTCAATCCGCCCCAGCCGATACGATGGCATTCGGTGAGCGGCAAGGTGAGTCGAAGGTGTGACTTTGAAATGAGACGCGCATACGGAGCGTATGTACAGTAAGCGTAAAATACACGACATACCAGAACAAGGTACGGTACCCTGCCCGTGCCTGTCGGTTCAAAAAACGTGACTGGATCCGTTTGTGAGTCTCGAGCCTGGCGATTGATCGAATTCGAGAACGAGCAAACCGAACCGGGCTTGTCAATGGTTGCTGCAACTTTTCGGTGGATCAAGCTCCTCACAGATAAAAAGAAGACCCAAGATGTTCCGGGATTTCGGGCTGGCCCGGGTGGACAAGGGAGGTATGATGGAAGACCTTCAACTATCAAAGCGCCAAGCTGGCGCTTCGCCGTTTGGTCTGGCTGATGTGGAGTCGCAGTCCGGGGAGGAGGAAATGAGGAAAATCTGAGATCAGTGTGTTAAGCCGATAGTTATTGCAACAGGTGATAATCGAGGAAGATGGGAGGGAAAAGGGTGTTGAAAAAGATGGGTTGCTTATGATGGATTCGTCGGTGTTCCCGTATGATGTGGCCGCAGCAGGTGTTGGGTCACAGGCTCAGCGGCGCATGCGCAACACCCCAGCACCGAATTCCGTGGGCCACGGGCGAGGTGGGCAAGGTCAAGGTTTCAAGGGGTCCCCTGAACCGGTCCCAGCAACGGAGGTGGTGGCTTGGGGAAAGGGTGGATCATGGAAGCGACGGAACTTCTTGCTGGGGAGCAGGTGCGGGCCGCGGTCCCAGTTCAGGCGATTGCCCGGGGTGGGCGTTCCCGCCCGGGCCAGGGATGTGTTGGTATTTACCAGAGTAAGGAACATGGAAAGCCGGTTATTTACAATACGCATGTGTTTTCCGTTTCTCGCCTAACAAGAAGCAGGAAAACTTCAGATGCAGTGCCAGAAATGCAATGTTTTGATCCCGACGGGCTTGCTCTCAGCGGCTTGCTAATCGTGATATTGGCTTCAGAGGCACCCACTAAAACATACTCTATCAATTTCATGAGATAGTCGATATTTGTTGTGTTTTGCTGCGTCATGACAGCAAAGCGGCGCTGGGTCGCAGTTGGGGCCGCAGGACAGGGGTTCTTATCCCTTATTTGCCGCCAAAACATGGCGTTTTCTTCTCAACTCCCATCTCGCAATAACTCTACCAGACGCGAAACAAAACACAGCTTTGCGGCGATTGGCATTAAAGAAATCGCAGGACGCCTATGCGCCATCCCTAAAAATAATGCATTGCCTGATCGTTACGCGCCCGCTTCTATTTGTGCCTCTTGTCTTGTATGTACATGCTCGCTTCGGTTGGGGGCCAAGGCCAAAGTACACAGTTGGGTGGCGCTGACGGTGTGAAGCATGACAGCATGGCGCGGTACCTACTTTACCCAGTACTGGCAGGGCTAGGAATACCAAGTCCAAGTTTTCTTGAAAAGGCTTCCGTAAGAATACGGTGGACTTGAGCCAGTGCCAGCAAGAACCGATTTTCGATCCGAAAGACATGCCCGAAGCCTCGGCGAGCTCGGTTACACAGTCCAACCGATATGCTTGGCTTCGGCCCGGTGCACTCGTTAGGTCGGCAACAGCTGCTGACTCCTCGGTATGTACAGCATGTGTGTTTCGTGGCTTGTTCGTCAAGTTGTCGTCACCATCCATCACGGCTTGGCTCGCAGCAACCAGGCTTCGTAACTCAGCACGGCGTTTCTTGAGAATAGGCTATCAAAACACGCCGGTAGAGACTTACCAAACGGCTATCCTGTGCAAAAAGCCGAAGGAGCGGGTTGAAAAGGAATGTCGAACACACACTTAAATTCGTGCAGTTGCCCAAGGAAGGAGGCGGGGGTTGATTACATGGCTTCGGAATATTTTATCGTTTCAAGCGAGTGGGCGTATGAATCTCCGTAGAAATTGTTTTACATACAAGACATCCCATCCCATCGAATGGAACGACCGACCGAAAAGCGCCGTAATTCAAGGAATTTCGCCAAACCACATCTGGTCAAACTGATGGCATTCCTCTCAAGTTGAATGCCGATCGAGCCTGTTGCATGTGTAAAGTCAGCGCCATCATGGGCTGAGACTGAACACGCTCGTGTGATACAATTTGGCGTCAAGTTGATCGACCACCGTAGGGTGAGACGGATGGCACACTTCCGGGCTCCTACGTCTTGCTTGCAGATGACGCTCAACGCCGGCCGTGATACGCGAGAAATGCAATCAACATTCCATTTATCAGCAACTCCGCTGCAGGGAGACCAGAGCTGCATTTGCCACGTCGTACAAGCCAGCTCGGGCAGCTATCCTTCAAGCCCGCAAAGTTGCCCGAGGGTAAAACGAGGAGGTAAGGGAAAGAGCCATCATCAGATTCGATACAAGAATCACCGAAATTAAAATGCGGTGGTTCGGACGGGAGGGAAGGCGCAACCATCCGACGTGAGGAAGCGGTGACCGAGGAAAGATAACAGCAGGCTTCCGTGGGGTTGCAATTCATCCCGTCACTCGTGTTCCTCGACTCGCACGATCGATCATTCCTGTGGCACACCGGACAGAAACTTGACGGGTCGCAGCAGCATCGAGCAACCAAATTTCCGTCCCGTCCCGCACGTTTGTGCCTGTGTCTCTCTGCCTCCGCTGGCCTGAGATGTGTCACTGCCGCGAGATTGGGTAACCCCGCCTTCGCTGCGTGCCAATCGTTGCGATACATTGACAACCCCGAGTTGTGTTCTAGACCGTCCGACGTGAACCGGGCCGAGGGCATCGCTTGTCGACAGCCGTAGGCTCCTCTCGCCGCACCCCGGCCTTGCCGAGAGATCAGGCGCAACCAAAACTTGGTCTTGCGGGCCTTCCCGCGCAGGCGCCGAGGAGGGAAGATCTGATCGAGCCGCCGATTACACGGCGCAGCAATCCAGGCCTCGAAAACATATGTGCATATACATACATGCTCGCTTTGAGGGGTCTCTCCCCGTCGATATGCCCCGCCCCATGATGCGGAAGGAGACGGTTCAGGCCCAAGAACGAAATGGCGCCTCCAGCTGAATGGCGGGGCATCGCCGCCACCCCATCTCTCCCGAGCCGCTGGGAAACCGGCGTTGCAGGGGTATTTTCCCAGTTCAATGCTTCTCTGCCCGCATCCTCAGCCGGCCACCATGTCCTCGTGAGCAGTGGGTCACCGCAGCGGTTGGGCGAGGTTACGCGACTTGAAAATGTCGCAGTCTGTTTGTCGCGCCCAAGGTACCTAGGCTATCCTTGTCCGACCAACTTTGGCGATGCCTTCCCGATTCCGGAGCTGTCCCATGGAGCGTCGCTCTCCCGCTTGATTACGAGTTCCGGTACGGCGTGATTGATTTTCTCGCACCTGTTTACTTTTGAGAGATGAAAGCTCTCCCACCCCCCAGCCCTGCATCGCCCCTTGTGGCGACTTGCAGCATGGTGGCGAGAGATGCATTCGAAGGAAAGTGAGAGATGATAGAACCTGCAGCCGAACCACTCACCGAGATTGACGGGGAAGCACCGCCCGCCCCGCCATCACGACCTCCAAAGCACGCTGCAGCAGACGACCGATGACGAATCAACGCCCATAGTCCGACGCGGAAGACCACGCTACTTAAGCTGTACTAAATTAATGAATCAGCAGATCGTACCAAGCTGAGGTGGAACATCCCCGCGCAGAGATGGCACGCGGCAGGCATCGGTCACAAAAAACGAACATTGAGGGGGGACTTGTCGGGGCGGTGCAAACGGACATACCCTCATACACATTACCTTAGGTGATGTACATGTACATGAAGAAGTGGCTAGGGAGCGAGGGTGGGTTGCAAGCCCTCGTCGCCAAACTCCTCGTCAAAACCAAATGGACGGTGGGTCGGCTCTGCGTCCCCGCCCCGGCACCCGTGCCTCCGGCAGCTCGATGCAAAGCCGGCGGTGGTCGTGGTCACACACCAAGGAACTGGCGGCACGCCGCAGCCCGCCTCGTCGGTGTTGCCATTCCGTCACACCCTGCACAGTATCAGCAGGAAACCCATCCTGTTGTGTGCTCGGGTGTCCGGCTCTCTGTACCAAGCCAAGGGCACAGAATTGAGTGCAAGGGCGCTGTCGATTCGGCAAGCCCGTCTTTCTCCGCTGCCAAGCAGCCCTCAGCCGGTGGGGACAAGGATCGGATGGATCGATGGAAGTGACGGCGGCATGGATTCGCGTGCCGCCCGAGCGCCCGTCCCCTCTTTAGGCTCATCCCGCTGTCCTTCTTCCGGGTCCAACCTTTGATTGGCCCGTTTCATCTGCATCCTTGCACCCTTTCGACTGCTCCCGCATGGCAGGCCGCTGCGGCACATGCAACTGTGGGAGTCATTGGCTGACGGGTTTCTGGATCGCATTCTCCCCCGAAGGCTCGCTTCTCCCACCTCCAAGGCACGAGGAACCCGTGTTGAGACAAGTGGCAGGCTGTGTCGCCACCAATGCCGTGTTTCAATCACAAAGCTCACTCTCCCTGCATAACGCTGGAAACAGCCATTACGCTAGCTTTGCTTGAGTTAGCCAAACATTTGATGAGACAAAGAATAAGAACAGGATTTTGAAGGCATCGTCGAGTTTCGGAGCCAGGGCCGTGCGCCATAAGAAAACCAAACGCCTCTCGCACGGCACGAATGCCATTCGGCTGCTTGTTTCAAGACCAGGTCCGGTTTTGTGAGGAGCTCCCTATGCATACCTGGGTAAAGTTATTGGCTAGGATCGGGCTATTAGGCAGCTCCGTGCGCAAATCCAAGAGACAACGGCAGCAACCGCATCTCTTATCTCTAGTACTAGACACACCCCATACATCTTGTAGTCCGTGGTTCTTTGTATCGCTGACAAGCCGCTTTGATGATAGGTGATGTGTTTTTTTTTTACAAGATTGCCGGCCGAAGGGGAAGTCGGTTAACCCGCTCATGAGTACATCGTCCTGAATGATGCAGCATGTCGAGACCCCGAGTGACATCGCTGATTTATTCGCACCCGCAAAAGGGATGAGGCATCAGTAACGGATTCTTTTCTGTGGTTGTCCAACCGGTAACCGTTGCTTCAGATTAACATTGCCCGGGCATAGTTAAGGCAGAAACCGCAAATGATGTCGCTGATATGTCAAAGACGATGTTCGTTGATGCCTAATCTACATAGGTTACCTTGAAAACGCCCTACACAGTAACAACTAAGCGTACGAAGTCAGGTAATTACCGTGTTGCTGAAGGCATTACACTATGATACTACATGACACAGACGGGACAGTGGGTACGGGAACGTCCCGCGCCCGCCGTTCCCTTGCCTTGGGTTAGTCTCCGTCCGGATGAGTCCTGGAGGCGATGCTGCGTGACGGTCCCACACGGTTTCGAGGAGGCGAGGGCGCTAATGCGCGCCGGTTAGGAAACACCAGGGTCAACAGGGTCGGCAGGGTCGAAGAGAGCCAAACAGCAGCGGCACACACCAGCATCTTGTTGATGGGCGACAGCGCAGATAGAGCCTGAGAGCTCTGGGCAAATCAAGGATTGACTGGCACGAGATTGGCTTGATCAGAAGCCCTCATGTGTATCGGGCATCAACATGCCTCCCTCATGCAGTGTGGCCTTCATGCAATTGACTCGACCCCATCCCACGAACAGGGACCCTGCCGTCGGTTGATTCAACTAATTGAACCATTCACCCAGCTCATCACGGTCATCCGCAGGCCCGTCAGAGGAGCGACGGCCCTCAACATCTCGCCCCAGCATAGCCCGACGGGTCCCTGCCTGTAAAGAATAAAAACTACGATCACGCCGTTCCAGTTCTTTCCAGGACCGGATTTCGAGAACGGGATCTAAAAGGCGAAACGGTCAGCGATAAGGTACGAAGTGACGAGCGGGTCTCACTCATCAACGAAACGAGGAGTCGAGTACCATGGGGGTGCCCCTTTGATGACTGATTTGCGTTTGGCCGCATATCCCTTGCTTCGGATGCGACCGTCGTGCCCTCGGAAGTTCCAAATCGTGATCAGTTGACCCCCTTCTTTGCTCGGCGCTCCCACCCCCCACACACACAAAAACGATCAGTCATTTCCCAGCACGGCGAAGAATGCATTCAGCGAAGCGCGCGGTGCCACGAAAGGCCGAGCGCATCCCCGACGCCTCGTAGTTGCCTTCTCCCGATGGCAGAAAATGTCATGGCTCGCCAGTAGCGAGACAAAAGTAGGCCAATTCCGAGCCTCTTGTCGAGAGTTTACTCGGAGCCCAACGTCAGACACTGTTTCCCCCCCGGCGCCGCCCAAGCAAAAGCACGCCAGGCATTGGGCAAATGCGGCGGCGCAAGAGATCTTGTGTGTCCGGCCCGTTTGAAAAGAGGTGATATCTATGCAATGTAATCCCCGTTTGAAATAATTTTGGCAAAGGAAGGCGGCCGATTGAGGTGAGACGATGCCTCACCATCTGACGATTGCGAGGCACGGGAATCCCAAGGGAAAAAATGGGCCATGGTTGGCGTCGTTGCAGGCCAACCAACAGCGATCCGCTGACGCACTCAAGCGGCGTCAAACAATCAGGGACCGGGCCCAGGCCGCTTCTTCCAGAATTGCACGAAAAGGCGGTCAACTGGTTGGGGAAAGTTTTCGCCCCCAAGCCGCTGTTCGCATCGCGATCTTGGGATGCACCAATCTCTTGCCAAAAATGGTTCGCGATGGGGTGCGCGCAGTTGTGAATGGCCGAGTGGCCGCCTTCTGTTCAACCAACACAAGGACCCATCCGAGGTGCCCAAGACAAATCAGCGCAGGGCTTGGCTCTCACGTGACCTACCCGTCCTGCACCCCACATTCTCCCGTGCGCCAGTTCCCGAGAGAGACGAGGGGATCTCATGTTGCTGGCGGGGCTGGAATCTTCCTGAGATAGTTAGCCTGGAAGCAGCCGAGATTTCCCCCAGCTCTCCCAGTCTCTCGTCTTCATCTCATTTCCATCTGGCCGCCATCGATTCTCCGCTATCTATCTACACGATGCCACCTTAATTAGGCGCTCCACCTTCAAGGACAAAAGCGAACGGAGCACCCTCCGATCATTCGACAAGAGCATGTTGTGTGAAGGGAACCTCCCTCAGGACTGCAAATTTGTGTGGTCTCCTGATTGACTAGTGTAGGTCCGCCGGACATTTCCGCCCATTTTGCTAGTTAGCAGTCAGTAAGCAACACAACAAACCTGGAAGTGGGCGATCGAGGATTTTGGCGCTGTCTCCGGCTTCCGATTGTGTCTCTCGGTTTCCGTCTCGCCTGGGTGATTGGACCCCAAATCCAAGACGCGCCTCCAAGGCTCCCGCTCTTGGCCATCGCGTCGGTCGGAGGAAGGGCAGCCAGGGTTCCCTGTCGCGCCACGTTGCAATGGGGGCCGCGAAAGTTACCATACACAGGAGTGTTGATTCGATACCGTAACTTCCCGTCCCGCCCTTCCCGGTGTCATTCATCCTCTCTCTTCGG
Source organism: Chaetomium globosum CBS 148.51 (assembly GCF_000143365.1). Taxonomy (NCBI): domain Eukaryota; kingdom Fungi; phylum Ascomycota; class Sordariomycetes; order Sordariales; family Chaetomiaceae; genus Chaetomium; species Chaetomium globosum. The sequence goes on from NT_165978.1 coordinate 4,103,231, forward strand.
TCGTCGGTCGTCGGTCGTCGGTCGAGTTGCACGTTCCACAGTGCACGAGGCACCAGACCTCCACAGCGGCGCGACAAATCTACGATCCACAACATCAAGTACATGCATAACTAATCATTGCTTCTCCATATTTCGTACCCTCTTTGTCTCTCAAGCCTCCCGCCTCGCCTAAAACCAGTGTCGGCTGACACAGGCCGGAGCGACTCGGCGGCAATAACTTGGAATTTGTCCCATGTAGGGCTGAGCCAATGTTTGACCGCTGAAAGCCGACGACCAACAGAACCGCCGGAGTTGCTCTCAACCACCAAAACGCACAATCCGGCTAAAATACTAGCTTCCTTTTCCTGGGACTGTTGCCATCAAATCATTGCGACAAGTCCGAACCTCGCCACCCGACATGACATCGCGTGGATGGGTCTACCAAGTTCCCGGGTTCGGTTCGATTACGAGTCGGACAGGCGGGGGTGGATAAACGGGGTTGACAAAAGCAGAACAAAAACCCGCTGTTTGCGGAGGACTTGTCCTTTCTTTTTCGGTCACAAAGCACGGAAGCTGCATGTCCGTGGATTGAGGGATGAGGGATGAGGGAGGGAAGGGAGGGAGGCACGGAGGCACGGAGGGTTGGAGATCAATCAGCACGGCTCGGCCAGCAGTCACATATTGATATCACTCGCACATATTAGCGCGCGTGGGATCCTGCAGTGTCTGCCCATCAGCAACGCGAACTTTGCAGGGCAACCCTACCTTCGGCGCATTTAGTTATACGTACGTCTCCGCCAAGTTCGCCGACCTCGAACGGGCGGACCGTGACGAGCTCGATGATGGGGCTTCGATTGGTGACTAAATGACCGAGACGTGCTGTGTCCATGCCGATCGGCCGCCCGGGTCTCCGCGCTACCGGTTCGCTTTAGCGTCGGGGCCGGGCCGTGAACATGGTTGGCGATGCGCTGGCACAGCAAAACCCCCGGTGGTTTCTCGCGGCACAGCCTGATTTGGACGGGTTTCAGTCATCCAATTTGAACAAACCAACGGGCGCTGTCGCTGTGCCGCAGCGGCTCGGGTAAGACGTCTGGTCCCGGGGATCCTTCGATTACCCCTGGCCATGGTTGGATCACAGCCGAGTTGCCGAATCAGCAGCCCCGCGGCACAAGACAAGCCGTGCGCAGAAGGTTTCCCGTGCATCGACTGTGATTTATTGCAGCTCGGGTCCGGTACCACCACTCGCGCATCGCCCTCCCGCCAAAAAGACCACAGGCGACCACAAGCGACCACAGGCGACCGCCCCAAAGGGCAAGCCGGGCAAACAGCGGTGAGACTGCCCGCTGATGGAGGTCGTGTAGGTAGTGGGCTGTCGCCCCCCCTCACCCACGCCTTTGAACAGGGCCGCGCGATAATTGCTCGACTTGGCACCGCACATCTCGAAGTGCCCCGTCACTTTTGTTGCGCAGTTGCGCGACGAGCGTGATCTTTTGTCTGGGCTGCTTCCGCCTGTTGTGGACGCGTTGTGGTTGCCATACCATTTCAGACATGCCTTGATTTTCGTGCAACAAGAATCAAGGGGAGGGGGGGACGACGGAGGCTTTCCATGTCGCGGGTCGATCCAACGGTCAGGCAATCCAGTTTCACGGGGGGAAGGGAGGGGGCAATGACGCCTCTTACGGCCCAACGAAGGGCCTGAAAAAGCCCGCTGGAAGCCGCCCAACGGCCCCGCTGGGGTTGCACCGCGCCCGTGTTTCGAGCCAATAATAGGGGGCACCGCTATTATCCAACACGCTGTAACACCCTGAAGCGTACCGAGATGTGCCGCCCCAAAATGTGGGATCTGACAGTTCCTCCCGAAGCGGGTACGGACGGGAAACAAGTCTTGTGAGACCCCACGGGCGCACATCATCCAAGCCTCCCCGCGACATGTCAGACCAACCTGATGAGAGGAGTAATACGAAGGAATCATTCCCCGAAAACGGAATGCTCCCGGATCACCGCGTGGGTCTCGCTAACGACCTGGTGGCACTTATCCATACGTGTGTGGATGGGTTGTGTGTGTGTGTGTGTGTGTGTGTGTGTGTATATTGTACGAAGTATGTACGGTACCTACCGACCGGGCGACCGACAGAGCATGACTGCATGTATGTATGTGCTTCGTCTGCAATGGTCCCCCATCCTTCCCTACCGCGCAGGAGAGAGGGCGGTGGTCCATTGATCACAAGGGACGCGATGGAAAGGGGGGGTGGTGCACTCGCATCTCGCCGTGCCGCGCGCCGCTCTCTTGTTTCGCGACCCTGACCCCCGGCTTACCACGCCGACCAGCAGCACACCAGCCTCCCCGCCCCTGCGCAGCTAACCCGCCAACTCGCAGCAAGCCTCTTGCCGTTCTGTTCGTCGTGCAGTTCGCCGTGCAGCGCCGACATGCCGCAGCCCAGCCCAGCCGGCGGCTGCCCGTCTTGAGGCATTTGGATAGGCCGCACACCGGCCGGCATTTCGAGTATGGGGAGGCGCCTATCGGTCACACCCAGACATTCATGAGACGCAGCCAGTCCGAAGAAGCATGGCTGCGTCGCGCAGATTTGTTGCGCATGGGCGTGTGAGACTTTTCTTTTCTCCCTGACTGTTGTCTACATACACACATACACACACGAGGCGAAGACCGCCCACATTACCACCCAAGTGACATGGTCCATGTCAACCTGGCCACCGTTCTCAGCGGCCGACATGCTGCTCTGCATCTCCGTGCAACATTTTGTCACATACAAAGGTACGTACATCCCTCCCGGACTTCGTACCCAAACACTGGGTAACGGGGATGAACAACCCTCTTGGTCCCTGCCCACCCCGGGGGCGTGTTGTTTTGCAACAGAGACAGGTCTGTCTGCGGACCGAGGGCGGGGTCATGCATTTCCTTCCCATGGGATCGCCGGCGCGATCGCTTCGTCCCCGTTTGTCAGAATGAACCACCCCAAAGGTCACGCTAAAATATGCCAGTTGGGGTTTTTGGCATCCAAAGCATCCAATACGTCTTGGACATGCTCCCCGAGATGGCGGCGTCGTTGCCGAACGGGGTTAAGTGCGGAAAATGGCGTGCTGGCGAATCGGCCCTCAAATCGGGCCAGTTTACCCAACCTCTCACAGCGTAGCGTCATATTCCAGCTTTTTTGTGACCTGTCGACCCCATTTGCGGGGTGTGGGGGGGTTTGGAAGAGAGATGGAGGAGGGGTGGTCGAGAGGCGGACCCAAGGACCCAAGGATCGGTTCAAAAGCCTTTTTTCTTTTTGTTGTTCTTTTGTTGGCTGCCGCTCCGGCTCGACCATCTGCCGCTGCATGACCTTCTTATCTCATTGGACTCCCGAGTCTCGGTCCTCTCCGGTACGTCCTTGTTTGCGTTTGTCCTCACAGTCCAATCTCGCTCGTCCCGCTCCCGTCCCGTCCTGGCCCGTCTGTTCACGGCTGGTTCTTGGCCGTCACAGTCCCTTCGTTTTCCGTCTGCTACACAAAGGAGAAGATGGGAGCTCCGTTTTTGTGCTTCGTCGAGTGTGTGTGACTTGCAAGAAGCTGGAAGGTCTGACGGGCTTTACTTGTATGTATGTATGTATGTATGTATGTATGCATGTATGTGCATACCATATGTTGTAAGGAGGGTAACTTGGGGGGGCAAACACCACAAGGATATCACCAAACTCAATCCTCTGAGTCTCATCAACTGGCTTGGAGAGTTTTCGCTGACTTAGCTACTCATCATTTCTTTCCGAGTGTGTGTCTCAAAACTCTGTTCGTTGACAGGAACTCTCCACGTCATTTCTCGGCGAAAGTGGCCGAGATGTGTCCGCAGAATTGATGGAACTGATGTGTATTTATATGGCAGAACCAGCAATCTTGTGTACACAAAGTCATCAATACAGAACCATCCGCCTTATTATCAACCAAAGCGCTTCATTATCTAGTGCCCAACGACCCTAAAACGCCACACAACACCTTCAAGAAACAACCAGTTCCTCTGATCCTTACCCCTGATTCAACATGTCTGACCACCATCACCACCACCACAACCACAACCACCATCACCATCATCATCATCATGGGACTGGGCCCTCCGCCACACAAGAGAACCAGGAATATTTCAAGTAAGTGGGCTTCCTGATAGCTTCTTTAACATGAAAGCGGAAGTCTATCAACAGAGGGGATACTTAGGCCGCGATGGCTCTAAATAAAACTGCGCAACTATAGACCGGAAGCTAATGCAGTCTGTAATTATAGCAAGCTGGCCGCTGAATATGACGCCAGGCACGAGAAGACGTTGAACAAACTGATTGAGGAGATCCGGGCGAGGGTCGATTTCATTGGCGTCGACTGGGCGGATGAGGAGGACGATGAGGATGCCGGCGGCGGCGACGATGTGGAGAAGAAGGGCGAAACGGCCCAGAGCCAGAGGAGCGTGAGGCTGTTGGATTATGCTTGTGGGACTGGTGTTGGTGAGTCTCCTTTTTCCTTCTCAAGCGCAGTTGTGTGTACCCCCTGACCCCCACTTTGTCTTGGTTTTTGCCCTGGACGCTTGAATGTGTCAAGAAGAACAGCCTCGGCGGTTCTTGGTCGCAGATGTATCTTCTACTTTCGCTATACTCTTTGACTCTCGTGGATGTAAGGGCAGCACGGCTGACTCTCCGTAGTATCTAGGGTAAGTCCTCTTGAACCCGAGACAAGGGCTCAAGTTCCGTCCTTAGAAGACTTATCAACAACTCCCTATGATTTAACTCTGACGATGATGCACAGGCACTCGCCCCTTACACCACCCAATGTGTTGGCATCGATCTGTCGGAGAACATGGTACGTCTCCGTTATGTGTTGGCATCTCCAACAACCCCTTCCTCTGGGACACGCCACGCACAACTAACAACAGACGCCAGGTTGCCGCTTACAACACCCGCGCCAAGAATCAAGTATGTCCCAGATACCTTCGACATACCAAACCCAAAGCCTGACTAACACCTAACCAGGGCCTCGCCCCCTCTGAAATGCACGCCTACCAAGGCAACCTCTGCGTCCCCGACGAGCCCAACCCAGCAGCGCTTGCCGCACCCGAATTTTCGGAATTTGATATCGCCGCCGTAGGCCTCGGTTTCCATCATTTTGACGACCCGTCCCTGGCGGCGCGCCGGCTGGCCGAGCGGCTGAAGACGGGAGGCGTGCTGATGATTCTGGATTTCTTGCCGCATGACAAGATGGATGTGAGTTCACCCTTTTTTTACTATTATTAGTAATCATGTCTCTCTACCTCGCCGCTGGGGTCACACGAGGCGCCCACGGTAGAACAGAGCGAGCACGTGGCTAACAGCATGGGAACAGGAGTCGCACCCCGCGATGTCGACGGTCACCCATCATGGCTTCTCGCACGAGCACATCAGGCGTATCTACGAGGAGGCAGGGGTGGACAAGGACTTTGGGATTGAGGAGGTGGCGGTGGTGTTCCACTTTTCAAAAGAGGACGATGCCGCGGTGAAGAGGAAGATCTTTATCGCGCGCGGTACCAAGTCTTGACTGGGCTTACGGCCACGGCTATAGAAGGGGCCAGTTTTGCCCTCGGGGGTAGAGGGGGTTAGTTAGCTTGTTAAATTTGGGGCATAGAATATTGTTTTTAGATCTGGTTAGAGTTGGGGGGCCTAAAATTGAGAGATGGTATGGTCGTCTACCTATTCACGGGTTTGACGGGGAAAACAAGATGTCTGGCATGGCTGTCCGTATCTACCCGCTCTATCTTACCCAACAAGCATGGTGGACCTGGTCCGAACGGCGTGAACAGCTAGTCGGTGCGTCACTCTTTAGTCTTCTCCCTCACCTCTGCAGTGCACGTTAGCAAACCCCATGGCCAGGGGTTGAGATCCTGTCATGGTATGGAGGCTAGCTAGCGCACCTGGAATATCCACAATGAAGGCACCGCCAAGGAGGATAGCAGGCTCGTCGATATTGTGATGTTCGTAGCTAAGAACCAGGGATCAGTACAAGCAAACAAACAAACCTAACGAGACATGACTAGAGAGAACTCTCACCTTAATGTCCCGACACCGCCCGCTTCGAGTAGGAAGCTAGGGCCCTCGTGGAGAGACTGGTTAGCCCAGCGCTGCGCAAAAGCCCGCAGGATGTCTACTCAACGTTGTCAGTTGATACTCATTCCCGTTTGAGTTTTCCCCTGGAAGCTTTTCGGGGCACAGTAACTTGCGAGGTAATCGTGAAGGGGCAGAAACAGAGGAAAGAGGAAATGCAACGTACGGCCGTGGGCTACAATCAGGATATCGCCGTTAACCCCTTGTCCTGTTTGTTTACCCATGACGGGTGCATGCCACTTCTCTCGGATATCCTTGATCAACCGGTCAAGGCGCTCCGAGATATCGGCCGGGCTTCTGCGCGGTTGTTAGCCTTTGCTGGGCATAAAAGCACAATCCAGACGGGAAAACTTACTCGCCTCCCGGGCAACCATCGCGCCAAATATCCCAGGCAGGGCTTAGTCCTTGCTGCTTTCGGAGTTCCCGGATGTGAGGGGTGGTGATGCCTTCGTAATCACCGTAGTCCCATTCGCGGATGTCCTCGGTGACCTCAATCCGGGCGTCACAGCGCCGGCCTTCACAGAAGGGCTCGCCGTGTGCTTCCCAAGGTAGCTGGTCCTTATACGCAAGGTTGAGCAGCTCTAGCGTGCGTTGGGCTCTGCGCCTTGGGGATACATAGCTGCTAGATTATCAGCATCCCATGCCATATTGGCCGAGGGAATTCACATATGGGAACTCACATATGGGCTAGTTTGCTGGGGACAATCAAGCGATCGTGACCGACCAAGGCCTTGCCCGTAGCCAGAACCCGTTTCTCACCGGTGCCTGTCAGGGGGATGTCGGTCGAACCCGTGTGGCGGCCGTTGAGTGACCATTCGGTTTCGCCATGGCGGACGATGAAAACGCGGGGAGTCGACATGTCTATCTATTTAGGTAGCCGATACCTGATGGAAGGAGGTCAACCCTTTTCACAGTTTAGAATCCAACGGAAACTTGACGAATGAATGACCAGAGATGAAAGATTAATGACGGGCAATTGCGGGAGAAACTCAAACGGCGCAGTAGGTAAATAGATCAAGAGGTGGTGCAGCAAGAGAAACACAAAACAGACGATCTTTGACATTCGTTATCCATGATATATTTTTAGGGTAGGTATTCGATGTGTTGTTTCGTGCCTCCATTCTCAACAACCCCTCCGCTCCTCCCCCCTCTCCCCTCCCGAAGCTCTGCAAGGGGATTACTCAGGCAAGTCAGGGTCGGCCCGTACACAGTAAAACGTGACGCCCTTGGCGGCTCTGAACGGTAACGAAGAACCGCCCCACCAGCTGAAGCACGTTTTGCTGAGTGAAAAATGTGGGCACTCACAAGCTCACGACCGTTGATTTGCCGACCACCACCGCGCAGTGGGTTTGGGCTGCACCGCTGTAGTGGGCTGCTCCCCTCTTTACCTTACCCCTGCGACGGGCCGGCACGGTTACGTCAAGCGCCGCAAGATCTTCGGTTTGACGGCTATCAACATTTTCTCCACACCGGCGTAACGTTAATGACGGCGGCGACGGGGACACGGACAAAAACAGGCTTGGCGGGGAGAAATTGAGACTGTGAGACTGTTAGGTTACGAAGTACACTCGAGGTACAGTAAAGGGATCCTCAGCTCAAGGCTGCCATCGAAGGGCGGATATCAAGACCAAACCAGCATAACTCACGAGGTCAAACACCACCTAAGACGGCCCCGTCGCGCTGGTACTGGGATTGATTGCTACCCGGCGAGCTCGCCATTGACATCCCCCTCACATCTTGGGACACTCATCACACCCCCCGGCAGCCCAACCCACATTCTCACACACCATGCTACAACCATTCAGCAAAACCGCCGTTGCGGTCACCACCCGAGCCGCCACCAGGCGAGCTCCCACGGCCAAACCAGCGACGGCATCACGGCCATTCTCATCCTCATCCCAATCACAGTCACGATCTCCACCACCAACCTCATCAACAAGACCAACAAGAACAACAACAAGAACCACCGCTACCACCGAAGCCCAAGCCCAAGCCCAAGCCAAAGCCGAAGCCACCCAAAAAATCAGGCGCATCATCTTGACTGTCTCCTTCGCCGCCGTTATCTTCACAGGCACCATCTACGGGGCCGGGCTCAAGACGCAGCAGGAGTGGAAAGCCGTAAGCATTTTTCCAACAAGATCTGATCCCCTATCCTCTTAGCGGGGGAAAGACAAAGCTCACGAGGCCTAACTCGCTACTAGGAAAAGAAAAAGGTGCAGGAAGCTAGCGTGGACGAAAAGGTGGCCATGCTGGAGCGGCAGAAACTGGATATGCTCCGGCAGAAGACGGAGATCGAGAGCAAGTTGAGGGAGTTGAGGGCAAGGATAAAGCAGAATGCTGAGGCTGAGGCTGATGCTACTGCTGGGGGAGGGCAGGGTAGCAAACCCTGCGAAGGGTGGCCGGGGCGGTGGTCAATAACGTTTGAAGCATATCGCGAAAAGAAATACCCTCACCCCCACCCCCAACCACGGCTTGTGTATCAGTAATCTCCCGTTAGATTGTTTGTCTAGCGTCACTTATCCGGTCTACCAAGGCCGAATTCCAATAGCCCTCCCAGGTCTCCCTGTTGTACCGTACGCCCAATCCCACCAGCTGTATGTTTCAGTAACCCATGCCGCGCAAGGCCGCTTGTAACTTCTGGAACCATGCCTTCATTCCGAGAGACCCTCTGCTGTGGGCAGGGGGATGGCCTTGTACAGGAGGATGAGTGCCGAGTGAGACTCGCCACCGCCGGCCAGCGCATCGATCTTGTCCGAGGTCACCTCGCTGACCTTGTCGTCGTTGAACCACCACCAGTTGCCGTCTTCCTCGCCGATCTTTCCTGTCACCGGGTCCTTGGGGCCCGTCTTCTTCACATAGGCTGTGTAGTGGCCGCTGTCGGCGCTGGCACCCTGGTGCGTGACAACGGCGCGGAGTTCGTAGATACCCGACTGGTTGGCGCCTTCGTCTTTCCGGAGCTCCGGGTCGATCAACGCATTCAGCTCCTTCTTGGATTCCAAAAGCGCCGCGTCCTTTTCCGCCTCCCACTCGGCATCCGTCTTGAAGGTCTCGGACATCTCGACATCGCCGTCAGCCGAGGCGGCGGGCTTCTTGCTATCCTTCTTGTTCTTGTCTTTCTTCTCTTCGGGAGGCTCCTCTTCCTGGTTGGGGTTCTTCTTGCGGCGCTTCCGAGCCCGCTCGACGTCCTCCTCGTCCTTGCGCACCTCGCGCACCTTATCTCTGACGGGAACGAGAGCCTTCCTCAGCTCGTCCGTGCAAAACTCTACCGCATCCAGCTCGTGCGGGAAGGTAACCTTGCGCATGATCTTGGCCTTCTTCTGGACATCGCGTTTCCAGAAAAAGCGCACAAAATGGACTGTGAGATACTTGGGCAACCGGGAAATCTTGGACGTCTTGGTGTACATCACGTCCCGCCCCAAGACTTCGGATCTCTTCTCGATCTTTTCCGATAGACCACTGACCAGACCGTCGCGCAGGTGAGCTGTTTGGCCATCAATGTGGCAGTTGAGCTTGAGAAACGGCTCGTTGGCGGATGTTGACTGCTCACCACCCTCGCGGGCAGCGGGGTCGTCGCATTCAAGCGTGCTGGAGAACGCGCCGGACATGTACTTGTCGACAAAAGAACTGGCGCCGCCTGTTTCACCCTCGGTGGGTGCCTCCCACTTCAGCTTTTGTCTCAGCTGCGAAACGATCTGGGACCAGGCTTCCTCGGCATCCTGCTGCGCATAGCCTTCGCCCTTTTTCGACCTTTCGGCAAACTGAGGGAAGGCCATCCGAAGGGCATTCAGGAAGGTGAAGGGCGGCATGCCATTCTGGGTCTCTGACATTTCCTTGAAGAGGTCCTTGAGCTGGTTCGTGAGGTCGAGCTGGGGAATCTCCGTCATGGACGTGTGCTTGTGCTTCGCAAGCGCGTCCTGAAGTTCGGGGATCGAGCGCAGCGCCTGAAGCGTAGAGTTGAGATAGCAAGTGTTGCCGAGATTCACCAGGCCGGCCGGAGTGGCGCCCAATTGCTGGGCGGCCTCGGCCTCGGTCATGTCTTCGAGAAACTTGACCTTCTCGGTCGGGCGCACAATGGCACCACCGCCATCACCGGGGGTACCCATCATCATGATCACCTGCCCGCCCTTTAGCCCCAACTTGCTCATGTCGGCATCGTCCTTGAGTTGACCGCCTTTGATTAGGATCTTCTGCCGTTCGGGCTCGACGCCGGTAAGACTGAACAGTTGGTATTTGAGGACTTCGCCTGTCGAAGAAGTATCGACTTCGACATCGTACTTTTTCCCCTGGTGCTTAATTACCACTGTAGGGTCGCAAAGTTAGTGTTAGAAAAGATGACGTCTCCAACCGGCGTACCTACCGTTGATAGTTGCCATCTTGAACTCTAGGGCTGGGTGCCAAAACTTAGCAGAGAAGAGAGGAAATAAAGAAAGATTGAAGGGTCTGGGGTCACCCAGAGGTCTCGGTTCAATGTCAAGCACACCTCAAGTCAGGCTTGCGTTGCGTGGCTCTCGAAACTGAAGTGGCGGATGTTGGAAGAGGGAAGAAATCGCGGGGCTGCAACGGGTAACAACAGGGCCATGCCAAGCAACCCTTGGAGCTTCTCTCACAGGGCTCCCAGGCTGCCAGGGATTACGTAACTTCCATATTTGGCTCCTGGTGCCCCGCCGCCGCCCAGCGTTCCCACCAGCTACCCGTCGCCGCCAGGCTGACTGCCAAGGATACCGGGAGCTGCATTCAACGACAACAACGACGACAACCACGTCAACGGCCGAAATTGTTGCGCCTTTGCTGGATTCGAGGGCCGACCTCTAAGCACAGGCACGATGGTGAGATCCCGCCATAAAAGATACTCTTGATTCCAATGCAACAAAGCAACTAGCCCGACCAAGCTAACCTTTGATCTCCCCGCAGTCGCAATCACTCCGCCCCTACCTTCAGGCTGTCCGGAGCAGCTTGACGGCCGCCCTCTGTCTCTCCAACTTCGCATCGCAAACCGCCGAACGACACAACGTCCCCGAGATCGAAGCCCAGACATCTCCCGAGGTGCTACTGACCCCACTGACGATTGCCCGCAACGAAAATGAGCGCGTCCTCATCGAACCCAGCATCAACAGCATACGGATCAGCATCAAGATCAAGCAGGCCGATGAAATTGAGCATATTCTGGTCCACAAGTTTACTCGCTTCTTGACACAGCGTGCCGAGTCCTTCTTTATTCTCCGGCGAAAGCCCATCAAGGTACGACCATTCACCGACGCCTGCTCGTCCCCGGAGACTGACACACACCTTCCAGGGATACGACATCTCATTCCTGATTACGAACTTCCATACCGAAGAGATGTTGAAGCACAAGCTAGTCGACTTTATTATTCAGTTTATGGAGGAAGTGGATAAGGAGATTTCGGAGATGAAGCTCTTCGTATGTCTCTCCCTCCTCCCAGGTTTCAGTGGCATGGCCGGAGCTGACATTTCGGGAACAGCTGAATGCGCGGGCGCGTTTTGTGGCTGAGTCTTTCCTGACACCGGTAAGTCTCATTGTTATTTCAATTCTAACCCTCCCATGACTCCGAGCCTGACCCGCCTCAGTTCGATTAAGGGTGAACGCCTTCTCGAGCAACGAAAATACGACATTCTCCTCAATCCCAGGGAACGGGCACTAGACAAAGCTCAGGGGCCGCGCCGGGCTTTAAGCATTGCGCCCGACGTTCCGGTGAAGCTATCCGAACCTGGCCAAAAGGGCTTCGGGGTATTCGGATCTGACACTCATGGGCTAGAGTTGGAAAAGCATCGCCGTCATCTCGAATATCCTCAATATCACGGCGGACCGAAGCAAAAAATGTTCAGAAATTTCACGCCTGCGTATTACTTGAACTAGTGACCCCCTTCGCCGATGTTGACCTATGTGGTTGCCTACCTATGTAGACCACCAAGCTTTCCGATACCAGGATCTTCTAGCGTCAACTTGGCTCACCACCCTGGCCCTCATCGAGCCGCCCCAACACCGAACAGGAGATACAAACACCGTCTCATCATCTGCACCACAGTTTGCCTTTGGCTTCCAAGCCCCGGTCGAGACTATCCAAAGCTCCCGGCTGCGATGTTACTCACCCGCCCGGATATCTCCCTAGGTTCATCCAAAGCTCCCCATATTGTTCGCGTTCTGCATACGTACCTACGTCTCTTTACCTGTGTCCTCTACTCAACAGGCCGGACAACGGCGTCGACAACCGTCCTTGCGCTCATGAGGCTCATTGCCTCCTCGGCGGCCAGCCATGTTACGCAGATTTAGTGCTAGAAGGTCGCTTGGCCAACTCACGCTTCATCACCATTGCCTCCCTCCCCCTCCACCCCAAGCCTTCCAACCAGGTATGTAAGAATTGTACTTCGTCATAGCTCCCACTTTTACTTTGTCCCCGAATAGGTACTTTCTTTTCCCAGTGATTCCCAGTCCTTGTACGGCGAATCTTTGTTACTCTCTGGCATTGATGCTTGCACCAAACTGGCGTATTCCGTGGGAATACCGCGTGGCATCTGTTCGGCCACCCCAAGTCTTATTTCAATCTCTTCTCAACTTTCTTTGTGATGCCTCACACGTGGTAACTCAAGAGACACTAGTGTGTTTACAACGGGGAAATGCCGGTCTTTGGAACATGTTCTCTTCCGAAGTATCAATGAACTTGGACTAGAGAAAGATACATTTCCCATCAATTTAGCCCACCACCCATTGCCTTCAGCTTTTATTGAACCTACATCTATCTCTCTTTTTCCTATTGTTGGTGTTTGTTTTGGTAGAACCGCCTTGGTCTACTTTTCCTCCACCTTTGAGCACTACTGTTAGATTTCCTACTCTCTCCAACGAGACAAAACAATTACGGTCAGTTGTTAGGAACCTTTTGTTTCCTATTGCCCCAGCTACGCTATTGTTGACTTCTATTGTAAACACCAAAACACGAACCATGGTAACACCTTTTTTGGTTTATTTCCTTTCAGCTTGAGCCTCTGTTAACTCTGTTGCAGCTTCTTCTTTGCAAACCCAATAACATCCTCAACTCACGCCGAGATCATCGTCTCGGCGACCCTCACAGGCCGTCCTTCAAGGTACGCACACGCTTAGGACCCGCTTGTTCGAAATTCCTCTTTCTTGCGCCCCTCCATCATCTTCATCCTCGGCCTCGAAAGTCGCTGACTTCCTTTCTTCGTCACCATAGCATACGATCCTGTTGAATCCAGGTCTTGCTATCTCTCTCCGGCAGCGATTCTGTTGTCTTAGACAACTTAGGCCAAGGTAAGTTCATACATTGGGAACCTCCTCTTCTCCGCCGCTTTTTTTGCACCTTCGCCCTTCCCTCGCTGCCGCCATTGCCAATACCCTCTTCCTTCTCTCCAGCCCAACCTACCGCAGTTATCAATCTTGTTTCAACTCGAGGCACCTACTTCTTCCGCTCTTTCTTCCACTCTTGTTTCCGTTCCCTTCTCTGCAGCCGCTTCTCCAACTCGTTCCACAATCTTTCCACCAGCTACAGTGGCCTCTCAAACCTTACCACAAACCACCCGCAGCCTCATTTCCCATCTTCTTCGTTCCTCTACCGACGTTTCAGAGCTACTTCGCCATTCATAACCAGGTCAGATATGCCCTACAGCTTGCTATCTCCGTCGATCATTGCAATTCTATTTGCATCGCATCGCACATTGATATGCAATGTGGGACATACAATCGATTGCCCCACGCCGAGCTTCCATTGTCTTGAATTCTTTTGCGAAATGGTTTAGTTTATTGAATTGGACTCAACTAACATTTCGAAAGACTCAGACCCAGGTGCTTACCCATACCAGTCACTAATTTCGCCAACCGAGATGGCGACCGCGGCTCCCAACAAGGCGCCAGTCGCTGAAACCACGCCGGCCAGGCGAATGGGCAAGGGCCTAAAAAACCGCTTTGCCGCTTTTATTGAAACCGACGACAACGATGACAGCGGCGGTGGTGTTCTGCTTCGCGATTTCGACGATGATAGCCACACCAGCAATGGTGGCGGCGTCTCGACGCCCATGGGCAGCAACAGCACCATCTCTTCTGGCCACGAGTGCGCTACCGTTCCGCGGAAGAATCCTTCGACCACTTCCTTCAACAGGCCGGCCACGGCAGGCCGTCGCAACACGATCGCGCCTATCGGTACTGGGCGTTACACCGAGTACACCGCCAACACTGGCGGCGGTGCCGCACTCAATGCCCCCGTTGATGCTCCGGTGCGTACCTAGTTTGTTTTTCCTCACCGGGTTGTAGCTTATGTAGATTCTTAATCCAGACGGACGCAAAAAATTCCGACATTGAGGCTGATAGAGAGAACAACACGGCCAGCCAAATCGGAAACGTTAAGGGAACACCCGCTCAAGCCAGGGCTACCATGACGGTAATTGAGTACCCGGATAGCGTTCTTGAAGTATTCAACTAACACGGTACAGCAGAATAGCTATCCGCAAATGACCCAGGCCCAGGCCATGCAGTTCGGTTACACGCAGGGTCTGAACGCCGCGGCGAACAACATGACTCCGGCGGGAACCACGCGCGAGCATCGGTCGCCTGCTAATGCCATGGGTCACTCTTGGGGCAGTACGCCTACCTACAACTCCGCCGGCAACGCATACACTCCGCAGACCACTGGTCATGGCAGTGCTCAGGGAACTGCGCTGGGCGCCAACTTCCCTTTTCCCGACACGAATTCCACCCCGTCGCACATGTCAAAGAAGTTTGGCCAGGATGCCATGGCCACTCCTCAGTCTGAGTCTATCTACAACCAATATAACCAGACTGAGCCTCGCAACTTTGCGCCGCGCGGTGGGTCTTTGTTCATGCCGCCGCCCCCAGCGTTCAACCTGGGCCGTCAGGGGGCCACTAAGAAGCATGAGGAGCTCCAATATCCGGCACCGGATTGCGACCCCTTCATGTCACCTCCGTCCAAGGGCACCAATGGCCATGCTATTTCTCAAGCACTTGTCCTCTCGTCGGTCCCTGAGAATAACCAGGTGGCCTCGGCTCCGGGTGCCTACCAGGACTATTACTGTCCGGTTCCCGCTGAGATCCGTGCCGTGCGCTCGACACAGCTCAACCGGCTCACCGAAGGCCCCACGGGTATGCCAACCCAAGAGGTCGCTCTCAGTCCCGAGAGCTTCCCTTTCATGGAGACTACGACCCAGGCTGCACCTGTTGGCCATGGCGTGGTCAAGATTAGAAACGTATGTCCATCCCCTTCCCTAATCTACGTTGTTGCGGCGATGGAACCAGAGGCGCTGATTGCTTCTAGATTCCCTTCGGTACCAAGCGCGCTGAGATCATCGCCTTCCTCGGCCGTAACTCCAAGATCCTGAACGATAACCAGGAGCCGGTCCACATCATCATGGAGCGGGTCTCCTCCAAGACCCAGGACTGCTACGTCGAGTTCATGACGACCCAGGATGCCGTGAGGGCTGTGGATCGCCATCGCGACAATATCCAAAAGGGCCGTCCTTCCCGCCTGGGCGAGCGCCCCATTGAGTTGCTGTTGTCGAGCCAGGCTGCCCTCATGATGGACCTGTTCCCTCTTGCTTCTGGTGTCTGGTGGGACAATGCCAAGCCGGTCATCCAAGCGCCCATTGACGGACAGCCGTGGAAGACGTTCAAGGGTTTCGTTACGGAGGAGGAGATGACCATGCTGGTCAAGCACGTCGAGATTCCGCAGCGGGTGAGTTCACACTTGATTGCCACCGTTTCAAACTTGAGGAATATGGTGCCTGGTTACTAACAAAACCTTCTTCTCGCAGTCCCCTTACTCCAAGGAGTGCCCCCAGCGCCCCTACGAGTGCATGATCTCCACCATCAAGAAGCTGCCCTGGTACATGGCAGACCGTATCACGCTCCGCCAGCGTTACGCCATCTACGCGGCCACGGTGAAGCTCATCACTCTCCTCCAACAAGCCCTGCACCGCGACCACAACCGCAACCACGAGACCGTGATCAACAAGCAGCTGATGAAGCGCCTCGTCACCGCCGCCATGCTATGCCCGGGCTTCTCGGTCGTGCAGAAGGACAACATTGCCACGCTCGCCGAGATGGACCAGGACCAGGCCCGCATGTTCAACCAACCGCGCTTTGCCGAGCAGTGGGTGCACCTGCACGGCGTCTGCCCCAAGCCGGGTACGCCGCTGGACATGCTGGAGTGGTACATCGCCATCGTGCGCGAGGAGACCACGCGGTACATCCACCGCAAGCACATTGTCGAGCGCAACGAGATCCAGCGCGCCAGCTGCTACACCTCGCTCTACTTCGGCTACATCTGGTACGAGATTGGCCTGCCCGCCGGCAAGGAGCTGGACAACCTGAGCCTGCACGAGGTGGCACGCTGCGAGTTGGCCGTCATTGAGCGTGCTATCCGTCGGGCTCTGCCGTCTGCTGGTGCCCATGAGCAGTAGGGTGTCAGTTGGATGGCATGGAAGGGAAGCATTTAGGGGTTGCTTCTTTGCCTTCCGACTACTCTTGGGGTAGTTGCGATTTTATCTTTGTCGCCATCTCGTCGTTCATTACCGTTCGCACTAAGATATCCCAGTCTGATTTCTGAATGCGACTTTCTTCTTTTTCTTTTCGTTTTGGCTGTTTGGAGCAGTCGCGGCCTGATTCTGGCGATATCTCAAGGCTCTTGGTTCCGTCACACATTGCGGGCATCGCAATCTCATCGTCGATGGCTCCCCGGTGACGCGACATCAATCAGAATCTATTCCGGCATCTGAACATGGCGCTCGAGAGTTCGGCTCATTTTGAGAAATACGGGTAGTTCGCCCACCGTCCACAAGCGTGGAAAGGGATCTCGTTCGTCTTCACTTTCATTACATCACGGTATGGTTTTGGCACAGGACTGCTTAGGTCTTGTCGTCTTTTTTGACGTATGGCAATCCACGGGGACCGGGATACTGGTATGAATCACCAGATGGCTGTCTTCTCAGTTGTCTGGAAGGCCAGCCCTTGTGGTCTGCCATGGCTCAGCGATCAGTTGGCAACTCCATCTGCCGGAACCAACAACAAACAGTTTTTTTTTCCCAGATTGACGGCATCACTTGCTAGGCTGACGGGATGGGTTTTAGAGGTGATGGAACCTACCAACTGAACGGAATGGATTGACCTGTCATGGATTTGGCGGGTTCCGGACTGGGAATGGCGGTTGGGTTTCGGAACCTTTTTCTATCCTCTTACTGGCAACAGGTATCGCAACATACTTAATTGAGACATACCCCCTAACCTCTGGCACAAAACCTGGTGATGAGTCCATATTGTTTGCTTGAAGTGGCGTGATGGAGAGTGCCATAAGCTTGCCCATATACCATCGTATTTTCCATATTTTGGGTGTTTGGAAGCGCTAAGACGAAGCATTTTTGTCACTGGCTTTTTTTTTCGTCCCTACACAGGAGTTTCTTATTACAAGTATGTCAGCAGATGATCAAAGCAGATCAACAAGACAGTATTTACTAATGTGCGCCTTCACATCCCAGTGAATACTGACATCTAGGACATCTAAGATGTCCAAAGAACAATTAAGCCACACAAAGTTTCGGTCGAGGCATTTATTTATAAGTCTTGTTCAACTCTCGAACCCACGCTAGGTAACTGGAGATGTTGAAATCACAATAATGGGTTCAAGTGTATCTGACAGGGTGTTTAGGGTCCGTGCCCAGGAGACCTGAGGCTGCTGGGGCGCTATGACGTCTGCATAGTCTCCCCGAAGAATAGCCGGCCTAAGTGAACGCGTCTTAATTACTCGGCAGATGCCAAAAAAAAGTTTTGGAGCAGTCTCTTATCGCGATAGTTACTGATCCTGGTCCCTCTTCATGTTGCGCCGGTTTTTGCGACTGACAGCCCTCGAATCGCAACTCGATACTCCCTAGCATTGAACGATAATGCAGATTCTCTAATCTTGGGACTTGTGCATATCGGAAAAAGGGTGCTTGCGATTTAACTAGGACCATAAGTCTCAAACTCACAAACGGTCCCAGAAGAAATCGACAAACCTTTGGAATGGTCATGGCTTCAGCCTCTGTCGCCAGGTCGGCGATGCCTGGTGGCCCTGGAAAAAGCATATCGCACACCGATGCACCCCTGACTCAATCAAGAGAGACTGGGGACGTAAATCCTGAGTCGCGGCAAGGGACTCCCATAGTCAACCGAGACAAGTCGACGAAGGCTCAAAACCCGTGGGCGCACCTGGTGGCAGGAGGGTAAGCTCAATCCGGAGAGAGGGGACAAGTTTGGCCCGTAGCCATACTGACATTCTATTCCCTGCGCATAGAATTGGCGGCATGACGGCTGCAGCCCTGACTGCGCCGCTCGATGTCCTCAAGACCAGGTTGCAGTCCGATTTCTACCAAGCCCAGATTCGTGCTTCACGGGCTTCGATAGCCGCTCCGATGAACCCGTTTCGAACCGCTGCGTTCCACTTCAACGAGACCATGTCCATCCTAGGCAGCGTATATCGCCAGGAGGGGCCTCGCGCGCTTTTCAAGGGCCTCGGCCCCAATCTCGTCGGTGTGATCCCCGCCCGCTCAATCAACTTCTTCACCTACGGCAACGGTAAGCGCATCATCGGTGAGTACTTTGGTAACAAGGACTCGCCTTGGGTGCACCTCACTGCGGGCAGTATCTCCGGTGTCGTCACCAGTACCGTGACGAACCCGATCTGGATGGTCAAGACCCGCCTGCAGCTCGATAAGAACATGGCGATAGAGAGTGGCGGCATTGCCAAGCGCCGCTACAAGAACAGCTTGGACTGCATCCGCCAAGTGTTACGCGATGAAGGGATTCGGGGCCTCTACAAGGGCATGAGTGCGAGCTACCTGGGTGTGGCCGAGTCGACCATGCACTGGATGCTCTACGAGCAGATTAAGCGCTCGCTTGTGAGGAGAGAGGAGCGCATCGCCCTCAGCGGCAGGTCGAAAGGCTGGTGGGATCATACCGTCGACTGGACGGGCAAGTTTGGCGCCGCGGGCTTTTCGAAGTTCATCGCGGCCGTAATCACCTACCCTCATGAGGTGAGTCTCGGCTATTGACAACCTAAGCTCCCACTGGACACGCTAACCCTTCAAACCAGGTCGCCCGCACTCGCCTGCGCCAAGCACCCATGGCCGACGGCCGACCCAAATACACGGGCCTCATTCAGTGCTTCAAGCTGGTGTTCAAAGAGGAGGGCATGCTCGGCCTTTACGGCGGCATGACACCTCATCTGCTCCGGACAGTCCCTAGCGCGGCCATCATGTTTGGCATGTACGAGGGCATCCTCCGACTCCTCCGCACTTCGGCCTAAATCCTCCCTCGTCAACAACCGGTTTCGGCACGACGACCGCAGCTTCAAAGCGACTGTACAACCATTGTAGAAACAACTACCCACCTATTAATCGCACCCGGCCTGGGCAAATCTTACCCGTCTGGGTATGCGGCGAGGCTTCTCCCCTTAGTTCTTATTGTATTACAAAGGGCGGAGGAGACCATCGCTCACCTTTTACGACATCTCTTGTTGATTGTCGACAGATACCATGTCCTACGCCATCTACGAGACACCTATAGAAAAAGGGGCCATCATAGAACGGGTTCGGTTAGTTGGTACGGCATCTGGCGTCTTGTGCTATTTCTTGTGTGCTTCAGTTCTTCCTTTTTTTCGCATTTGAACCGGCGTTTTGGGGATGGGTTGATCGTGTTTATGCGGTACGACAATGATGGAAAAGGGGCACGCTCGTTTCTTGCCCACCAGTGTACGAATTGGCGGCCTAGCGAAAGGGCTTGCTGTGTGTGATGTTGACGGGAAAGCAGCGGTGTATGTAGACGAAAGGAGACACGAGGCAGATCACGATGGGTCTGGGAATGAGGGGGGGGGGGTTGTGGAGGGGTTGTAGTTGGCGCATAAACTGCATGCATGCTTAACGGCTCCATGCATCTCCTCTCTGGCCAGAGTCAATCGATGAGTTCATTGTACTTTATTCAGCATGGCTAGCTCGTGCTACAATTTATTCGCTCGAGTCCGAAGTGGGTTCTTGACCGCAACACAAGTTGCATGGCTTCCGACTCGAAGTTCCTTGAGCAAGCCGTTGGGGATGAGGGGACCACGGGGTAGAGTGAATTAGATTTCTCGTGCTAAGCCATGATAAAACCTCGGAAAATTAGTAGCAAGCCGAAAATGAAAATAGCAAACTGGACTGATCAACCTTGCCTCATTCATTCCACCACACTGCCATGTCCTCAAATGCGCTAACCACGGAAATATACAACCATCCTTGCACGAACGCTCCCAAACTTCCAAAACACTTCGTTGTGTTACCCATAACCCATTGTTCCCGTCGCCACGAAGACCTCAACAACTTCAGCCGTCATCATCCCCCAACTTGTGCGTCTCGAGCCATCCCCTCGGTGGTCGTTTTCGCAATTTCCGCTGGGGTCGTGGATGTGGATGCCCCGTGTTATTCCGTCTGTTCTCGGCATTCGTATCGCCCATTAAGAACCTCCACCTCCATAGACCCGGCCGAGGGGAGATGAGCGGTGGCGGCGGTGGCGGCGAAATCCAACCCGGTACATCGGCGCAGTGTCACCAGGCGTTGCGGTCCCAGTTAGGGTCTAAGTTTAAAGGACCAGCTGTCAGCCTTCCTCTTTCAACGTAGAACACGCCCCCCTCCCCCCAATCCCAAACCAAGATGATGACGGGGAAGCAAAGGGCAGGAAAAAGAAAACGCACCCTGCACAAACGCCGCCAGCACTTTACTCCCTGTCTGCAACAACGGGTGTCCCACAACGATCTTCAAAAACTTCTCCAACCCGGCCCGCCGGCCCTCAATCACATCGTCACTGAACCGGTTAGTAAAAACCTTGCCGGGCAGCGGCGGGATGGTGACGCGGGCGCTCTCGCGCTCGAGGATGTCGCGGAAGTACTCAAAGTCAGAATACCGCCGCCGCACCGTCGACTGCCGCAGCTTGAAGGCCGGGATGTTGGTCCGGCACACGATCTCGTAGTCGGTGTACATGTGCCGCCCGATACCGTGCGTGCGCGGGTTGCGGACCTGTTCAGGGGGGGCCGGGGCAGTGGTGTTAGTGGGGTTGTTTTGATGTTGTTTTCTTTTGGGAGGTGATGGGTTGTTCGTGAGTGATGGGAGGGAGGGGGTGGGGCAGGAGACGCACTTCAATTTCCAGAAAGTTCTCGGGTGGTCCATAGATCTCATCGAAGGATTGCTGTCTTGTGTCCGGCAGCGATTGCATCATAGGCCGGTGTAGGCGGGCGGCAACCGCTTCGGTCGCGGATGTAGGGGTTGTGGGCAAAGCGGTTGATGTGGGCGAGGTCGGCGAAAGCTAGGGCTGCGAGTCGGCGCTGGCGTTGACCGCCCCGGCCCGGGTTCGTATCATCAACTGGCGACGCCATGGTGTCGGTGATGGTGTTGTTGTTGTTGGCGGGGTGAGTGTAGCCGCCGGCGTGCTCGTGGTCTGCGTTTTTGGTTTGTTCTCGATGTGCCGTTGTGCCGCGCGCTGTGCGCTAATCGCAAAGGGATGTCGGCGGGAAGAATACTCGGGAATCGGTTCACTTGTTCAGCACAAGGAGGATGGCGCGTGATGTGACCTTGTGGTTTGAGGTGCGAAGCCAAGCCAAGCTCCCCGGCTTTCCCTCAAGTGGTGAGGTGGGGTAACTTCCCCAGAGAGCTGCGGATCAGCGGGAAGGGAGGCTATGACCACATCGGCCGCGCGACTTTTCATCCCTGGGAAATACGAGGTCACTCACTCTCCATTGGCAGCACACTTTCAGAGCTCATCCATGCTTCGTACTGTAGGTCTCTGCACCACAGTACACTCGATGAGCTGGCATTGCGATCATAACCTTGAAGAACGCCCTTTGTGTCCCCCATGCCATTACCGTACATACATACATATCAATTTCCACCCTCTCAACCTCGGACGAGTTTTGGTTGCTCGCTGTTCTTAAAAGAATCGCTATGAAGCCGGTTGGTATAAGCTTCGCATAGACAATCCATCCTTATCGCAACAATCTCACCTGCGCCCCAAGACAATGCCTTGTGTACTCCACAACAAAACGCCATTCTTGATAGACCGTTCTCGAATAATTATTGCTGGTCTTCCGCGGTGCTTCGGCACCAGTACTGGTTTACTACCCGCGGGTAGAAAAAACCTACGACAGCCTGCCCATCCAATCGGCTTCTCATTTCTTCTCGGGTGCAAACTTCTGATGAATCGCCCGAATCTGCTCGTCAAGGTTGAAAGTCTGCAGCTGGTTGATATGGGCCTGGCTCTTGCCATCCGGGTTCCCGTCAAACGCGTGCAGTGCAACCTTCTTCCTCCGGGCCAGCTCCTCTTCGGAGATGGGCTGGCCCGTCGTAGTGTCAAACACATCGCTCCGCTGGCTGGCGAGGCGTTTGAGGTTGTTGGCTACGTCCACAGTAGACAGGTTGGTCGTGGCAAACCTGGCGTCCGCCTTGGCCTTTTGTTCCTTCCACCGCGGGTCAAGAAGTTCGACTACAACGTATTAGCTCGTGATCCTGAAGCTGGGGAGAGGGGCGAGAAACTCACTTCTCATATGCTCGTCCATCTCGCTGAGTGGTATTTGTTGTTTGCAATTTGGACACATCGCTGTCTGTGTGCCAAACTTGTTCGCTGCTCGTTGCGCTGCGCGTGGGACATAGTTCTCCTTGATCTTCATTGGCGCCGCACCGCCCCGTGCCTCAGACTGCGCCTGCTGCACCCGAACCCGATCTTGTTCCCTCTCCTGTATCCTCTGCGCCTCCGACTCCTCCTCGGTAGACCTTGTGCGAGAGGCTAAGGGCATAGAGGCTCCGTATGTCTGGGGGGGTGGGGCATTGGTAGTTGGGTATGCGGGCCCCGCTGGGGCGGGTTGAGCAGCAGGAGGTTGCGCGCCGTATGTTTGGACCGGGTAGGCGTTGTAATTTGTATCTTCAAAGGGGAAGGCCTCCTCGATGCGAAGGGTAGAGCTGACAGATACCTTGTTCTTCTCTTCCAACGAGGCATATTGGAGGTCGTTGAGCGTCGTCGGAGGTGGAAGGTTGGCTTGGTCGTCGGCCTCGTTGAAGACAATGGTCTCCACGACGACGAAGTCGTTCCAGTCGATTCGCGCGAATTCAACCTTTTTCTTCTCTTCCTCCTCTTCTTGCTTAGCCTTCTCGGCTTCCTGCCACTTGGCATATGCTGCCCTTTGCTTCGCGCGCGCTAGAACCTTGTATTTGTCCGCCACGTTTTGCCGCAGCTGATCAACGCGCTCCTGCTGCGCCTTGCTCCCTTCGCCGTTGACGCCGCTCTCGCGTAAGAGGATGGAATACTGGTCAACCATGCTCTGGAAGAAGTTGTGGAACGTGTGGTTGGGCATCAGAAACTGGAACTGAGGGTTGCTCGCCTCACGCTGGGCAAGCTGAGTCAAAAAGGGGCGCCCATTCTTTGCGACGAACAAGGCAGTTAGTCGCACAATCTCCAAGTCTTTCTGGCTCATTCGAGGCATACGGGCTGAGAACTGGAAATCAGGCGGCTTCGGCGGCCCCGCGGGCTTCTCTTGGGCGGGAGCAGCCGCCTCGCCGACGCGACCTGCCGCGAGCGCCGTGCCCCTCCCCGACTTAATCTCCTCCTTGCGCCATTCGTAGTACGCGTTGTATGGGTCGGAGCTTGACATCAAGAAATTGAATTTCGGGTTCTTTCCGTGGTTGTCGCGAATTCGCTGCTCGAGGCCCGCGCCTCCGCGCATCACGTAACCGGCCGTCTTCTCGATCGCCTCGCGGATTTCGCCCGGCGGAGGGATGATGACACCAGGCGGCGGCTTGAGATTTTCAAGCGCTGCCGCGGCCTCTGCGGGCGCACCGCCGTTCGCGACAGCCATAGCGAGCGTGTTTGTGTGGTGGCTGTGATGGTAGGGTCGGGTTTCGTTCGGTTTTTTTCCTTTTGGTTTGCCGTTGGTTGTTGTAACAAACGGCGGGCCCAGCCTTCTCGAAGTCCTTGCCGATTGAGGATGGCCCGTTTCGGTCTGTGCAGCGGATGGCCCCCTGCAAAGTGTCCTGTGTAATGTAACGTCAACTTATCGATCTGGGCTCTCATTTCAAGTCCCCAGTTTCTCAGAGCACCGCGCCATCGTCTTTCAAGAAAGGGTTATACTGGGTAAGTCCGAATAAAGTACAAGACTGGCTAGAATATTTGATGGTAAAACTATCGTCACAAGAAACATGAAGCTGATTTCCTCTCTTCAACCTTGACGGCTTTCAACGTTACAATTCGCACGTGCACGAAATTCTTCGTATCGCCAGCGCGTCCCAGGTTATGGGTTGAGCCAGTGGCCCGTGCCATGCAAAAGTCGACCAATTGGTGCAGGCCCCAAGTCTTGACCCACCCATCTACGGCCGTTTATAGACGGACAGGGGTTAAGGCCAGTTCAGCTCATTAATTTTATGGACGGGATGGATGCCTGTCAGCGCGCGACCCTTCAACTGCTGCCCCTTTCCGATCTGTCCTGTCTCAACTTTCCTATGCTCGAGGTCGAAGCCAGAACACGACAAACTGGCAAACTCTTTTCGTCCTCTTCTTTTCGACGCCAACCGTTTCTTCTTCTGTGGCAGTGGCTGTTGATTCGACTTTCTACCATTTTCTTTTTTTTGCACACCAATGGTAACTTTGTAATTGAAGCTTGACCCTTCGCGACTCTCGTTAATCCACCCCGTTTTATGATCGGCGTGTCTGTGGCTGCGACTGCCACGCCGTTTCGACACACCCTTTGAACCCTACCGGGCGACCTCAAAATCGAAACCTCCGAGTGCATAGCGATTCCCATTGACCCGACAATTCGCTCACGAACCGCCCTTTATGGCTCGATCGGCGAGCTCCAAGCCGCCGGCCGTGCGGGCGTCCTCCCCGCCGGCGGCGTCAGATATTGGCCAGAAACCTAAGAACAAAGCGGCAAAGCGCAAGGACGACTACTCGTCTGAGGGCGTTGAAGACAACGATGTCTTCCTGCTCCCGGGTGCCGACTTCCAGCTCGTGATTGCGATTACGGTGCTCGCAGCCGCGGTGCGCCTGTTCCGCATCTACCAGCCCACCAGCGTCGTCTTTGATGAAGTCCAGTATGTTTCGCTATAATATCCCTTGCCCCCCAGACGCCGCAGCTGACAAGGCCATTTTTTTACAGTTTTGGGGGCTTTGCCACGAAGTACATCAAGGGCAAATTCTTCATGGACGTGCACCCTCCGCTCGCCAAGTTGATGATCACGCTCTTCGGCTGGGCCGCTGGGTTCGACGGAAGCTTCGATTTTAAGGATATTGGCAAGGACTACCTCGAGCCCGGCGTTCCATATGTTGCCATGCGCATGTTCCCGGCTATCTGTGGTATTCTACTCGCCCCGACTATGTTCCTAACTCTCAAGGCTTCCGGTTGCCGCACTTTCACATCGGTTATGGGCGCTGGCCTCATCATTTTCGGTCAGTCAAGCTGCTGCCCCTAGACATCGCGCCAGGGCTCTAACTAACCCTCATCGCAGAGAATGGACTGCTCACGCAGGCGCGTTTGATCCTTCTCGATTCTCCCCTGATGATTGCCACCGCTTTCACCGCCTTTGCCTTCACGTCCTTCACAAACCAGCAGGAGCTTGGTCCCTCCAGGGCCTTCGGGTTAAGCTGGTGGTTTTGGCTTGTCATGACTGGTCTCGGTCTGGGCATGACCGTCAGCATCAAGTGGGTTGGGTTGTTCACGATCGCCTGGGTTGGCCTCTTGACTCTGGTCCAACTCTGGGTTCTCCTGGGCGATTACAAGACGGTTTCGACTGTGAGACTCCAATCGCCCCCCGCCATACAACCAGCTTAGCTTGCTAACGATCGCGCAGCGTATCTTTGCCAAGCACTTCATGGCCCGCCTGTTTTGCCTGATCGTCATCCCCGTCACGTTCTACATGGCCATGTTCGGGATCCACTTTCTCTGCCTCCAAAACCCTGGCGACGGCGACGGCTTCATGAGCTCCGAGTTCCAGTCGACTCTAAATTCCAAGGGCATGAAGAATGTCCCGGCGGATGTCCTGATGGGTAGCCGAGTCACCATCAAGCACGTGAATACGCAGGGTGGATATCTCCACTCGCACCCCCTGATGTATCCGACGGGTTCCAAGCAGCAGCAGATCACCCTCTACCCCCACAAGGATGACAACAACCTTTGGCTCCTCGAGAACCAGACCCAGCCGCTCGATATCCATGGCCAACCAATCAACGGCACCAACGCCTGGTACAACATCCCCGATACGCCTTACATCGAGAATGGTGCTGTACTTCGTTTGTACCACCTCCCCACCCACCGCCGTCTTCACTCCCACGATGTCCGTGCCCCCGTCACAGAGGCCGACTGGCAGAACGAGGTCTCGGCGTATGGCTACGAGGGTTTTGATGGTGACGCCAACGACTTCTTCCGCGTTGAGATCGTGAAGAAAAAGTCCAAGTCGGGTATCGCCCAACAGCGTCTCCGTACGATTGATACCAAGTTCAGACTCGTCCACGTCATGACCGGCTGTGTGCTCTTTTCGCACAAGGTTAAGCTTCCGGAGTGGGCTTCCGAGCAGCAGGAGGTTACTTGCGCCCGCGGCGGTACTCTGCCCAACAGTCTCTGGCACATTGAGTCGAACGACCACCCCAAGCTGGGCCCGGATTCTGAGACGGTCAACTATGCCAACCCCGGCTTCTTTGGAAAGTTCTGGGAGCTGCAGAAGGTCATGTGGAAGACGAATGCTGGCCTCGTCGACTCTCACGCTTGGGATTCCCGTCCCCCTTCGTGGCCTATTCTCAGCCGCGGTATCAACTTCTGGGGCAAGGAGCACCGCCAAATTTATCTGATCGGTAACCCCGTCATCTGGTGGAGCGCCACTGCGGCTATCGTTATTTACGTCCTGTTCAAGGGTATTGCTGTTCTCCGGTGGCAGCGCAGCTGCAACGACTACGCCATTCCTGTATTCAAGCGGTTCGATTACGAGATCGGCACCTCGGTCCTTGGCTGGGCTCTCCACTACTTCCCTTTCTTCCTCATGCAGCGCCAGCTGTTCCTCCACCACTACTTCCCCGCGCTGTACTTTGGCATCATCGCATTTTGCCAGATCTACGACTTCGCGACGACTCGTATCTCTGGCATTGGCTTGAAGGAAAACCCCATCATCGGCAAGGCCGGCGCTGTTGGCTTCCTTGTCCTATCCATGGTCGCTTTCACTCTCCTCTCTCCTCTTGCGTACGGCAACCCCTGGACTAAGGCTGAATGCAAACGCGTCAAGCTTTTCAGCACCTGGGATTGGGATTGCAATACTTTCCTGGACAACGTAAGTGGCCTCCCCGGCTCGGTGACTCCAGCAATGACGATATTATGACGGTCCAACGGCGGGCTTTTTCTGTGTTTGCTCGTGCTAGGAACTGGTAGCTTGGATAAACCATGTGCCAAAGCGACGGACACAGGGTTCATACATGCACCTGAGTCATTTAAGGTGATTGAACCTTGCGCTAACATTTCCGCAGTACGACGCGTACAGTTCGCTGCCTTCCACCCCGGCAGCCGCACAGACACCTCAGAAATCGGTTGCGGCACAAAAGGCCCCCCCTGCCGCAGCGGGCGGACAGCAGGCTCAGGTCCCCATCGCCGATGCTCAACAACAAGAAGGAAAGGCGGATGTTTCGGGCGCGCCGGTGGCTGACAATAAGCGGCTTCTCCACACCGAGGAGCGTGTCGAGTATCGTGACCAGGACGGCAACCTTCTAAACGAGGAGCAAGTCAAGGCTCTCGAGGGCAAGGTTGAGTTCAAGACACGCTATGAAACCCGCACTCGGGTTGTAGACGCCCAGGGCAACGAGATACTGCTTCCAGCGGATGAACTGCCGGCGGAGGTGCAGCAACAAGAGCAGCCTGCTGCGGCAGGCGTTGCCCCACCCCACCCGGATGTTGAGGGTATGTCTTTCCGCCGAGCAGTCTAGTTTTTTTTAAGCGCCATTCGGAAATTGTTTGCTGACGACGTCCGTCTCAGGTGCCAATAGCGAAACCATGAAGCGGGTTGTCCCTGATGAGCCGATTCCGGAGCCGAAGAAGAGCGTTGAAGGCGAAAAAGAGCGTGAGGGGAAGGCCGCCAAACCCGCGAGTGAGAAGAATGAAGCTAGTGCCAAGGTGGATGAGCTCTAGGCTCTAATCTGTCAATAACCTGGGGGCCGGTGAGCAAGTGTAGGATTAATTCAGGGTGAAGACGTCCACCTTCAACCCTATCCATCTGTTGTACCACCTCACTGGGCGTTTACCTGCTCCGTTGACCGACGTCTAATGAAACGAAAAATATCGATGGAGGGTTGTTAGGAGATGATAGGAGGATTTTGGTTGGTTTGACATGACGGAGAGTGATATTTTCTCAAATCTCATTTGTTGTCACTGACCGAGCGAGAGGATAGATGTGCTTCCTATGACACGAGGGAGGTACTTGACTCGAAACCATTGCAAGAACGACTCACCAATTCAGAACTTGTATCTCCCCTTTTTGGTGCCAATGTCTTGGTCTGAATTGTTTTCTGAAGTCAAAATACAAAAGAAAGCAGCAGCAAAACCCCAGTATGGTAAATTCCCGATCCACCCCCAACCAATCCCCCAACCAACTCCCCAACCAACCCCCCCAAACCCCTTCTCCTTTTTTTTCCCCTCCCTTGTCCCTTGTGTTCCCTCAATGGCGGTATCTGTACGCCTCCTTCTTTCCCTTGTAAACACATGCATTACTCCGTACAGACCATCACCAACACAGAAATAACAGAAGCGAATGTTGACGAAGCAGAGACAAAACAGGGAATGGAATTGACCCCCTAAAGTTTCCGTTTGGCCTGATGTCCCGCCTCTTCCAAGCAAATTACAGATTAACACGCCTTTGTACTGGAAGACGAAGGCAGACAAGCGAGTGTGTGCCCGACAGGAAGGAAACCAAACCGAATCAACATAAACGACAATATCGGTATGCACAGTTGTTGATGTGCACACAATATGCCTCCCCAACGCCAAAGTCCTCGGCGTTTTTCCCCAAAGCCTGGCCGCTGCTCAGCAGCGAGAAGAAGAAGAGGAAGAGGAAGTGACAGTTGAGAGAAGAGGAAGGAGAAGAGGAGCAAGCGAGTCAGCAGAGAACCCACTGCAGCCCTTAGAAATCAGCTAACTGCCGGAGCAGCGGTTCCCAGTCCCACTCCGCCGGGAAGAAGTTGGTCAGCTCCAGCTCAAAATCGAGCTGGTCAGCCTTGGAATCGGTCGATGGGCCCACGTCATCATCATCATCATCATCATCATCGTCATCGTCATCGTCATTGTCATCGTCATCGTCATTGTCATCGTCATCGTCGTCAACGTCGTCATAATCATCATCCGAAAAGTCAAACGCAGACACCGGCGGCGGCGAGTCCGCGCGGGGAGAAAAGATCTGCGCTGTGATGAGGGAGCTCACGGATGACGACGTGGACCAGTTCGAGTCCTCGTCGTCTTCATATTCATCGCTGTCTTCCTCGTCGTCTGTGTCCTCCTCAAAGAAGAGGGGGATCGCCCAGCCGGAGCTGGAGGAGATGGCATTGTTCGCCGTGATGCCCTGTTGCTGCGGCGGCGGCAGCGAGTGAAGCGGCAGGGTGGCGACGATGGGGATGTGGCCATGCTCGACCTGTCCCTGGACAGGCGGCGTGGTCACCGCGCTGGGGATGGGTTGGAAGTCGTCAAAGTCAAAATCATCATCCGCGTCTGCTTCGGAATCCTCGTCCTCCAGATCGTAGATCGGGGCCGGGAAGCTGGGGTATAGCGTGGCCATGGTCATGACCGCGGACCGGAAGAGAAGGCGGTTGAGCTTCGTCCGGAGGCGGCTGTCATGGATGTCCTCGATGTCGCCCTCATCGCCGTAGTAAAATGGAGTATAGGCCGGCGGGCGGTCTGAGGAGACGGTGGGATAAGTGGGAGGGGCGTCCGTGGTGGTGCGGGAGTGGTAGATAGGGGGCGGGGCAGCTATGGTGGTACTGGGATAGGTGGGAATGGGCGAGGTGATGGTGGTGTAGCCGTTGTTGGTGTTTTGGTCGGTTATGCTGACACCCGCGTCGAAGTTATCACTGAGGGTATTGGTGCCACCCGTGCCAGTGTTGGCGTTACCATTGGCGAGGGGCTCGAAGGCTCTAGGTCTGCCAACGCCCTGAAGAGGAGTTGGAGCCCACGAGGGCTCGGCATGGGACTCGGTAGAGTCAACAGTGTCAAAGCCAGGAGGCGGCCGGACGCTGCGGTAGACTATTCCGCCGGGACGCTGTCGGTTCATGCCATTGTCCTGGTCCCGCGCCCTGTTAGGGGTCCACTGGGTAGGATAAACAGGAGCACTACTGCTCAAGTTTATGGCAAAGGGAGAGGGTAGCGGCACGTCAGGCGGCGCAGAGCTAGCAACGAATCTATGTGTGTAGGAGGGGCGCCGCGGCTGGGGCACGGAGTCAAATGTTGGCTCGTCCCTGAACACGGCCTCGCCTGGAGCCCGTCCGGGGTGAAACGCTTCGGCGTTGGCATTGGTAGCCGGGGAACGCGGGGCGTAGTTGATAGAGAACCTTTCTTCCGGTGCAGAAGGCGTGGATGGGGCGAGCGCTGGTGGGAGGGAGAAGGGGTCGGGCTCATTAAGAGCCTCCCTCAGGTTCTCACTTTCCGAGTTGTGAACCGACAGTGGGCGCTACGAAATGGGTGTTAGCTCGGCGGTCGATCATGAATCAGAGTTCAGGGGGATCTTACGGGGCGAGGCTCCTCGTCGTGAGACGGAACCATCGACCTTGAACCGCACGGCGTGGGTAAGGCCGTCTTGATTGGAACGGCTTGGTCAAAGGAATACGGTGCCTGGGTGGCTCCCTGGTGTGGGTGTGGGTTGGTAGGCGGGAGGCGCGGTGCAGGGTAGGCGAGTTGGGAGGTGCAGGGTAGGCAGGTTAGTGACTGCTGGTAAGTCTGGCCCATAGTGAAGACGGCCAGCCCCCTTGTAAAATTCCCGGTATGCCTTGTGTCTGTAGACTTGTGATCTTGTGATAGCTGTGAGGGGGTGAATAGAAATGAAGGGCGAATGAAGAGAAAAGGCAAGGCAGGTGGACAGGAGATGGGCCAGGCCTGGTACCTTATATCTCCGACAAGCCCTCCATCATGGGGTTGATTACCTGGAACGGACGTTGTCCCGGTCTAGGAACCCCCCCATTCCCTTCCCCTCCTCCCCCTCCTCCTCTTTTGTTTGTACTGAATCGTCCCAAGGTAGCTTGACAGGCTCCCCTTGTCTTTGCCTGATCCAGAGACCATATCTGATATCTTAGGCAATGGCGTATGCAAGACGTTGCTGAGACGTAGGGGCATGCATAAACTAGCACAGCCCGGTACCCATAGCGGACATCGGAGAGGTCCTGGACCCGGGGTGGCAAACGCTATTGCTGACAGGGTAAACGATGGTGGGCTCTGGCCAGCGTCGATCCATGTATGCATGTATGTACTGGTTCACCAGAGAAGGAAGCACGAGATATGGTCTGCCGTACTGTTGTGACTACGTGCTTTCGGTTTAGTTAGCTTGTCCCTTGTCCTGGGGCATCAGACTCGGTAGAATGGGAGAGACAGGAGAGCCAGCCGGATCCCAAGGGCTCTGCCTCTCCCCCTAGTTTCCTCTTACTCAACTCGACCACGACGCCCGGAGATTGGCCGTCGCCAACGCGACTCGCTTACTGTGTACCGCCGTCCACGTCGGAGCTGATCCTGGTAGGGGCGGTATTTGCCGCCAACTTACAGCATCTAGTGCGAGTGTGGAAGTGGCTCCCGTGGCGCTATCATTAATCGCTGCACTGGTGAAGGCTCTCCATCACACTGCTCTCGGGTGTGTCGTGAAACGATGGTCCCGTTTCTTGGGGACAAAGATTACTATACGGAGAGGCACGGCTGCTGTCAACGATGTTCTGGACTTGATACATGTTGGGGACTATCCTTACCTCACAACCAACCACACAACTCGCACAATCTAACACGCATCGAGTCTTCACATATAAGATCGTGGGCAAACCATCGCACTGGACGTTCATGACAAAGGCTGAAACACTTTCTATCAATAGGATCCCTGTTTATCTTTACATCTCCGGCACATAAAAGGTTTAGGTACTTGGGATCAGAGGCTACACTCATCGGAGGTGGCGAGTCCGTGGAATCTACAGGTTGGTACTTTTACCCCTGACCCTGTCAACAACAAGTCCCACGACTCGGGATGCCTCGAGGCATATTCTGCGATGTTTATGTCGCAGGCCGCTGTCACATGCAGTTCAGCACGGCGACAGCAAGTGAGCCTGCCCCGGGAGATCGCGATCATGAAGTCCGGTCCCCAGGCCTTCACCATGGACAATGTGGCAGTCGAGCGGAGGTGGTTATCGCTAAGAAACCCTGTTCCCTGTCGGCATGTTTGTCACTGCTAGCTGCATGTGTCTAGGTGCATGTCGCCTCAAAGTCATCTACTGTGCACACAGTAGGCTTTGTTTTGAGACATAGTCCCAGATAGGTGACATCTCCGTGACTTTCCCTCGGCATGTCTCCTGCATTAGTCCACTTCGCCTTGTGGGCCCGGGCACGAGTCGGGCTTCGACTGGCGTAAGTCACTATGGCACAACCATTGGTTATTGATGCTCCCGGGCTAATGTCGTAGAAAGGCCGGGCACGTTGGCTGCCTCGGCGATGACAGGTCTCCCGGTTTTCCTCGCTTCGCACTGAGGACCGGTGAGCCCGCGGTTAGAGGATAGTGTGTGTGCTGTTGCCCTCATCGAGCGAAGCCGGCGTACATCGGGCCGGCCCGCCTTGGACCACGGCCAAGACGAGCTCGGTGACCTCTGGAGCATAATTCAAGGACGTGCGCTGGTGCGGTGCTCGATTTCCCCCGCTTGAGCTAACGAGCCTGCCCACTTGCCCACTTGGCCACTCGCCCACTGATCCCCAGATCTACGAACTCCACGGAATGAAACGCGGATAGAGCTCCCCGGACCTAGTGAGCAACCGTTGCCCCTCCGCCTCCCCCTCTCCCCGCGGCCCCGCCCCAAGACCTCCGGGGAGTCTAGGCCGAGTCCAGGCTCCCCGCATATCGCCGTTTGACGCCTGGCATATGAGGCTACCGGCCAACGGGCCGAGTTGTGGACTCCATCGACTGACTGACTCGGCCATGGTGCTTTGAAGCGAGTGAAAACAGAGGCCAGAACCTGAGCCTTATCAGTAAATAACCGGGGATGGTGGTCTAGGGGTGGCGAGAAATGATGGACAGCACGTCGTAGGCGCATCATTCTCAGGAGATGGAAGCGTTCTTTGTTGCTCTCGAAGCGTTTTCTATCAGACGATACCCTCGGCTAGCTTCAGCTGGCGGGGAAGATGGGAGGGGAAGGCATCGACGGAGTAAGGTCATCGGGCTGTGTATGTTTTGTTGGTTGTTGGACCGCAGAAGAAACGAGCGAGGCCGGGTTTGCAGTCGATCCGGACTCGGGAAACAGGAAAACCCTTGTTTGTGACAAAGTTCAAGAATTGGCCCATCAACTTGCACCGCCATGACGTTTGTTCAAAGCACGGTCATTTTTTTTTGGGGGGGGGGGGGGGAACCCCACAACGAGCTCGGGCCACTTCAGTACCACCTCAGATGGATGCCCTGCCGCCCCTGCCGAGCCTGTTGTGCTACCCGCTTTCCGGTGAGCCACTGAAAGACTGCCAGACTGCCAGACTGCCTCGATTACCTGCACAAGCTGCACAATTAGGTACCAATACGAAGCAGAATTGGAACTCCCTACCTGGGCTGGGCTGTAACTCATGGATAGGCACCTACCCGGGCATTTCCCGTCGGTCTGCCAGTTTATCCCGAGAATGGAGGCTCCATGTCTGTGCCGCAACGATGACGGGAACAAGGCAAAGGTGCAGGAAAGTTGGCGCAAAATACTCGCTCAATGGTAACTGACTTTCAGGTTCGGGTCCCTTGAACACGTTGTTTGCCCTTGACCAAGACCTTTTTAGCGCGCTGTGCTGCGTGCGGACCCAATGAATGCGACACGACCCTGGTTTAGATCGGGGGGCGCTTTTCCTATCGCAGCGCCTGGCCCAGTCTGGATCCATCGTCTTCACTTGCACGTTCGCCAAACCATCGTTTGTCCTCGTATCCTCTCATCGCTACCCCGTAGTTTGGTGGTTAGCCGCCGGTGCCTCTTCCTCCGATCCTCATCTTGCCATCCCTCATTCTTAGCACTTAACCCTTCGTCACGACGTCCTTCACCTTGCAACCCTGGGCCACGGGGCTTTTTCCCTTTCTTTTTTTCTCTCTCTTCTTCTTCTAAAAATCAATGAGCGACAAGACTTAATCAGCCAGCCCGCGCCCCGTGCCCTCCGATTTTTTTCTCGACAACGTTCGCCTTTCGCCTCGATGAACTCTGGCGCTTTTCGCACCCTCATCTCTCGTCTGGTCTCGCTCCGCGCACCGCGACCCCGCTTCTCTGTATTTACTGCATTCTAAACCGCGCCAAAGCCCGAGGACGAACTGAGAACGGGGATTGCCTGTTGGTTTCGAGGACCCGCCAGTCTCTGGTGTGGTCCGCCACCCGACCTTCAAGCTGGATTACCCGTATGTGCGCCCGTTTTGTTAATCAATTCCACAAGCCGCAGCTTTCCCCGTCCATGCGCGTCTCCGGTGAACCCGGTTGCCAACTGGGCGGCTGGGCGGGAAGTCCCTGCAACTCCTTTTCCGCCGACAGTCGCGCTTGGCCAAGCGCGGCGGCGCATTGATGCATCATGGCAGTCGCTAACGGCAAGTGGTCAAGATTTGTTGCCGTGACCAGTTGGTCACACCAGCCGCCGCCCAATGGCCGCTCCGCCTTCGGCCACAACAGGTCACTGTCGAGCATCCTGAGGTCCGCCTCGCCGCGGCCGTCGTCGACCCACGCTAGATCGAACTCAACCATCGACCTCCCCATGACCGCCGACCTCGCTCGCTCGCGTCCCTCGACCCCACAACCCAAGCGTCTTTTTGTCCCTACCTCTCATGACGACGACAATGATTTGAGTACCATACCCGACCCCAGAAGCAGGGCAATGAGCCCTGCCGACGGAGACTCTATGGACACGCCCCATCACCATCCTGACCTCAACGACGAGGTCGCCACCCTCAGCACGAAGCTCATAAATGCCATCAACCACCAGACGACCTTGGACGACAACCTCTCGGCCACCAGAGTCGAGCTGGAGAGATCTCGGGAGAGGATACACCAGCTCGAAGCCAAGGTGGAAGAACAGAGGGAAATGCTAGCGGGCGATGTTTGGGTACGACGGAAGACGGTCGAGGCGGAGAAGGCTAAGCTGGTGGCCCGGGCTGCTGAGGAGAAGCGAGCGCGCCTCGATATGGAGCAGCAGAAAAAGAAGATCGAGCAAGAACTTGAAAACCTGACAACCGCTCTCTTTGAGGAAGCGAACAACATGGTCATCTCGGCCAAAGAAGACGCGCGTGCCGAGCAAGAAGCCCTGCACCGCAAGAACGAACAGCTCAGGGCACAGCTCGCCGACACAGAGGGCCTTCTTCGATCGCAGCAAGAGCAACTCGTCGAGCTCAAACATGTCATGGAACAGATGACGGTGGAAAGGGAGGAGCAGCCCCCGCCTACCGTCCCCTCGTCGCCGGGCCGCGAGAGCATTGATGTCCGAGACGCGGTTGGCTCGTTGGCCGGATCCCGCCAGCAGAGTCTCTCGATGCCATCGTTCCCGTCGTATCCCACCAGCTTCACCCACCTCCTACACCCCGTTCTCCGCACCGATCTGGCAGCGTGCAACGATTTCAAGGACCTCCTGCGGACAACAAAGCGATTATCTGCACCCCGCCTGCCGTCTGGCTCGTCCGGCTCTGGGCTTGCATCTCTTGGAATCGGCCTGGGCTCAGCCTCCTCGCACATATCGGGTGGCAATGGGTCAACGACGTCCCTTGCCATGACAGGGACTCCGCCCGCAACGTCACCGCAAACGCCCCACACCCCAGCGTCCTCTGTTAGCAGCAGTTCGTCCGCCGTCACTCCAATTCCTCTCCCCCATCTAAAGGAAACGAAGTTCTACAAGCGAGTGCTCGCCGAGGACATCGAGCCTACCCTTCGCCTCGACATAGCACCAGGGCTGTCCTGGCTTGCCCGCCGCAGTGTGTTGGCGTCCATGACGGATGGATCGCTAGTTGTCGAGCCAACCCCCTCCACGGCGACGGGCCGGTTTGGCAAGGTGATCAAGCCCGAGCTCTATCCGTGCTCCCTCTGCGGCGAGGCCCGGAAAGACGAAGAGTATCTCCGAACCCACCGCTTCCGCGTCAGCGAGTCGGACACTACCCAGGTCGGCTACCCGCTTTGCAAGTACTGTCTCGGCCGGGTTCGGTCAACCTGCGAGTTCCTCGGGTTTCTGCGCATCGTCAAGGACGGCCATTGGCGGGCCGACGACGAGGATGCCGAAAAGGCCGCCTGGGAAGAGAGCGTCCGTTTGCGAGAGCAGATGTTCTGGAGCCGCATCGGCGGTGGAGTCGTGCCTCTGGGCCACACTCGCCACCTTTCAAGCTCCAGCGCGGCTCCCAGCCTTCGTGGCGAAAAGAGCCCGAGGCCGAGCCACGAGAGCACGCGGGGGCCGGCAGAGCATACCAGGCAGTTCCTGGAGCTGCCTAAGACACCTGAGCAAGAGCTTCTGAAGGAATCCACCGAGGCAACACCGCAGGTGAATGTGGAACCAGTTGTTGAAACAGCGCCTCAGTCTGCTTCAGAAGAAGCTGTTGAGCCAGCGCCAGAGCCCACCGTAGAAGACGTTGCCGAGCAAGCACTGCCGCCCACGATAGAAGAAGTTGTCGACGTGGCACAACATCCGATTTCAGAATCAGTCACGGAGACAGCGCAGCCGTCAATCGTGGAAAACGCGGCCCAGGCAACCCAACATGCAGCCGACAAAGAACGTGTTGCGGCTGCCTTGCCGCCTTGCGCTGATAGCGAGGAGCAAGTCCAAGTTGAAGCCTCTTCTTCAAAACAATCCCCCACGGAACAAACTGCCGTCGAGGAGCCAACCGCGCCGCCTGCAGTTGACAGCCCCATCGAACAACAACCGGCTAACCTACCCACCGTCGAGGCGGGTGACCAGAAACAGGTGCCTCTCGCCGCACCTATTACCATCGCCTTCTGATCTCCCCTTCAAGACTTAAGGAGGAGGGGGGACCAGTGGTGTGACTTCTTCATTCACCAACACCAACTACAAACTTACCCACGCCATTCGACAGGTGGGCTACGAATTATACATTGTATTAATAACTTTTACTCCACGGCCCTCGCTTGCCTCCCTGCCCGTAGCAGCAGGTAGTGGCAAGGGAAGTCAGTCGTGGCACGTCATTAGCATGCATTTGTGGCGTTAAGAGTCAGGCTGGGTTTGACATTCGGCACTTTTTTCATTCGTTTCAATCATGACAGACAACAGCGGTCGTCATTCATACGTCAGGCGTTTGGGAGGAACCAAAGGGTTAGGGTACTGGCTGGGCTGGACCGGACCGGACCGGACCGGATTTGGCTTGGACCTGGAGCATTTTAGAGTTTTTGTCCCTTACTTTCTTGTCTTGGAAACGCATGCGGTATAGGGGATAGGGGGTGTGGGGCGGGGGCTGGCTAGGGGAGGGAATGGGTTGTTTACACTATTGTATTAATGAGAACCATGGAACAGGAATGGAACGTTGGATTACTTGACGTCTGAATATCAAGTTGTCTTGCCAAATCAACTAGCGCGATGCTTTTGAGCTATCGGATGAAGAGTGGCAAGGCCAGGTTGTATCGGTACGGAAAAGGTACTTCCAAGGCTCCCTCTTTCAACTATGGCTTCAAGTGACAATAAGCCGAGGTAGTATCGTGTAATATTGTGTATGTGGTTAGATCGGACGGTATGAGATAGGAAGGAACATGAATCGCTTGGGCCTCAAAAGAGACACATGTTACGTATAATTCCGATCCAGCCCACCAACAACCGTCATAATCCGATGTCACCAAAAATTAGTCCGCATGTCCGAGCATAGAATGGGGTAGTTATTCGGTCATAGTTATTAGATCTTAGGAATTTGGCTATCATCGATCACCCTTGGCCCCGTGAGAGAGAGGCGTGACCATGTGCTTTTTGCCATGACACAAATAAAGCAGCGACACCACCAACTTCGTCGCTTTTGGGTATGCGGTTACTAATACGCGACTGAAACAATAACAACAGTATACAAACGAGACAGAAGAGATAGAGGTGAGAAATTCTGAATACTTGAGCCAAAAAGAAGGTAGGAGATGGACAGAAACGAGACAAGGTGGTGGTGCTTGAGACAAAATGAAGAATAGCGATTAGCCAACTGGTAAAAATCCTTACAAAAAGAAAGCAGTCGCGCGGGAGAGTATCAGGAAGCAACCAACACAAGATACGTGCAAGAAAGATAAAACAGAACATAAAAAGAGTTGAAGAAATTCCAACAACCGACTGCTCCCCCCAAGAGAGTGGGACTGAGGTCCTCACCTCCCCCGAAACGAGGGAAGGCAGCAAGACGTCAAACTCAGTCATCCCACCCCTCAAATCCGTCACCATACGGATTCCATTCCTGACCCGGATAGCTCGTCGCACTCATTTGTGGGCGGGCCTCAGTGTCGTTCTTGGCATTGTTTGGATCGGTCTCCCCTTCCGAGAACACAGGGATTTTCTCTTCCATCATCAGTCGCCTCTCAGCTTCCCGCTGTTCCTCAGCCTTCTTCTTCGCCCGCTCGAAGATGGCGACGTTGTCCTTAGCCGCGGCTCCGCCGTTCTGTGCGGCTGCTGCAGCTGCGGTCGCGGTGGGGCTTGTGCTCGGGCTAGCTTGCTGGTGGACCGTAGCGATGGACGCGTCAGCAATGATGGGAGATTCCATGTCCGAGTCATCGAAGTCGTCTAGACCGTCCTCATCATCATTATCGGGGGCAGCATCGAATGTGATTGTAGGGGGCGGAGGTGACGGAGTGTCAGCTGGCGACAGGGGGAGGTTGTTGGGTGGTCGGGCGACCTCGCGAGAGAGGCCGGCGGACTTCGGTTCGACCGGAGCTGTTATGACAATGGTGTTGCTGGGGACATCGCTACGCGGCTGCTGCTGTGGTTGAGGGCGTTGTGGCAGAGGTGATTGTGGCGGCGGTGATTGTGGCGGCGGTGATTGTGGCGGCGGTGATTGTGGTGGCTCCTGCTGCCCGGTAGGGAATTGTGACTGGCGCGGTGTCGCGTCGTAGAGGTTGTCCTCCGCAACACGCTGCGTCGGGGTCGTCAACTGGTTAACTGGGGAAGAAGACACCTGGGCAGACGCCTCGGGGCTGACAGTCCTTGGGCCCCGACCTGCGTCAGGGTTCGCTTGCGACGCAGGCAGAGGGCCGACATTCCATCCCGGCGTAGGCTGGGTACTCGGCGAAGTGTTGGTCGAGCGGGGGGCAAGGTTGGTGCTTGCAGGACTCGGAACCGTGTCTGGGCTTGGGGATTGCACGCGCCCGGGCCGCTGTGATGGAAGTGATGCGATGCCGTCCTCGCTCACATTCCTAGCATGCATCGTGCGGGCCCCTGCTTGCGCAACGGGCAGATTGGTTGGGCCGCGGGATGGTGAGGGAGCGGCATACTGAAGTTGAGTCGGCGGCGAGATATTGCCTTGCCCAGTGTGCGTGCGGGGCGGCGCAGGCTTCGCTTGCTCCTCAGGAGGCGAGATACTTGTTTCGGGGCTTTGGGGAGCCGGGGCCGGAGCCGGAGCTCGCGACGTGGCCAAGTCTTCGGGTACCTGGCTACCTGCCGGAGCAGAGGCATTCTGGGGATGCTGGATCGCCTGAACTTGTACCGAAGGTGCGATTTCCTGTCCAGCCGGCTGCTGGCGGATAACCTCCTCGCCGCGCTCCTGCGTGATCGGAGCTGGGCCTGGAGAGGTCCGGTCCTGGGCTTGCGCTGGCGCGGGAGTCTGAGATTGGGGAGTTGAAGCCGCTAGCGATGCCGGGGATGCTTGGATTACATTCGTTTGCTGCGGCGCCGGCTGAGTAGAAACCCCCGCGGGCGCGGCTTGGGTAGGTGCCACACCGGGCTGGACCCATTGCCGCTGAGCAAAGCCAGGCTGAGGGCCTTGTCCAGGCGGGAAGCCTGGTCCGACAAAGATGTGTGCCGGCGCCGGCGCCACTCGGCCTTCACCGTGGACATACCCGTAGCCAGCCGGGATCGGGACTTGCGCATACTGGGGCTCTGGCGCGAGTGGACGGGCCTGGTGAGAGGTCATCTGCGGAGGCAGCCCTTGTTGGCTGGTGGGAACACCAGGTCTGGGCTGCTGCTGCTGAACCTGTGGTGGGCCCTGGGCGGCAATAGGACCGCCTTGCTGTTGGTTTTGCGTCTGCGCGGGCATACCAGGACGCAATCCCGGCCCCTGCTGCGATTGCGGCTGCGGTTGCGGCTGTTGGGGCATGTTTTGGACCCTCGCGGGATACGGCTGCATTCCCCCAACAGGTTGGCCTGGACCCGGACGGCCAACATTCGCCTGCGATGCTGGTTGAGCATCGGGCTGTCTATACCCGCGCTTGAACGCGTTCATGAGGGACGGCTTGGTATTCTTTTCCTTTTCGGGTTTCGGCCCAGTGGCCGCCGGAGCCGACGATTTACCGCCAAACAATAACTTGGAGAATGTGCTCTGCTCTTTCTCTTTCTGCGGTTGGGCATTGACCGGAACACCGTTCGGTCGGGCGCTTCCAGGGCCGAATTGCTGGCGGAATTGAGGAGGGACACCGCCGGGCTGAGATGCCATCCATTGGGCCTGGTTCGTTGGAAATCCTTGGCCAGGGGCACCAGAAGGCATGTGCCCTCCCTGCTGGCCAGTGGGCGGTCGGAGACCAGGCTGACCGAGCTGTTGGGTAGGCGGTTGCTGTGTTGGGCTGGGGCCTTGGGCTGATTCTCCGGATATCGAACCGGGAGCGTGAGCCGACGCAGGAGCCTCCTGTCCCGGCGACGCAGCCGACGGCGACTGCCGCGAGGGTAGTCTGCTTTCCAAGTTTTGGAACTGGCCCACCGGGGGCGGCTGTCTCGGTGCCCCGCGCTCCATCTCCTCGCCCGGAATGCCCGAGGTGGGAGGAGCTTGTGACGAGGGGGACACGGGCCTCTGCATGTCATTATCCTCTCCAGGCCCACCACTTGGTACCGTTGATGGTGCAATGTTGGAACCGGACGGCGGCTGGAACGGCTTAGCACAAATAGGCTGCTCCTTCTGAGCAGCAGCGGCGCTTTGGGCACCGGGAACATGGTATGACGGCTGATTCCCACTGTTTTTGGGTGCGGCAAACATCTGTCTCATGCTGCCCGGGGATTCGGTCTGGAACCGGGATTGCTCGATGACAAACTGGGATGCTGGCTGGGAATGCTGTGAAACTGGCGATTCGAGGATAGAGGCGGCAGGTGTTGGCTCGGCATTGTTGGCCGGTTCCTGCTGGGGCGTCGTTTGGGGTTGGGGTTGTTGAGCTGTGGCGAAGGGTCCCTGTTGCTGGTTCGGCCCCAACCTGTCCTCGGCCTGAGCCTGAATCGAGGACTGACTTGGCTGCGTCTGCATCGGCGGCCTTTGACCGGCACCTAGCACGCCGGCCTGTTGGCCCTGGGGCGCACCGGGCTGCTGCGGCATCGTCATCGTCCGTTGGGGCCCCGGACCACCTTGCGACTGAAAAGAGCCAGCAGTTCCCGGGGGCCCAGGCTGCATGAACTGGGATTGAGGTGGGAATTGCCCTGGATGGAACTGTTGACCTGCACCCGTGGCCGGGCGTCCGTCGGGGCCTACGGGCACCCGCATACCGTACTGTTGTCCTGGGAACTGGCCCTGTCCGGGAGGGAAAGGCTGTCCCTGGCCGAGTGGACGGCTTTGTTGCGTTGCCTCCTGCGATTTGGAGTCTGAACGCCCCCTCAAGAAGCCGAATATGCCCGTACTAGGCTTTCTTTCTTGTTGATTCTGGTTGGGGATCGGCCCTTGCGGAGGCTGCATCGGCGGGGGACCATATCCAGGCTGTCTGGGGCCAGCAACAGGAGGGAATCGCCCTTGTCCAGACGTAATTTGCCCAATCGCCGACCCTGGTTGTGTAGCAGGGGTGGCCGGCGAAGTGTTGCTTGAATCTGGCTGAGAACCCGGAGTTGTTGGCTGAGCGTTTGTGGGATCCAGCTGTGAGCTAGGACTGGTCCGCAGTAGACTTTGAGATGGAGCATGTGGCTGCCCCTGGGGTTGTCCTTGAGGCTGCTGTCCCTGGGGCTGTCCTTGAGGTTGTGGTTCCTGAGGCTGCTCTTGGGGTTGACCCTGAGGTTGACCATGGGGTTGTTCTTGGCCCTGGAATTGCCCCGGAGGTTGTCCTTGAGATTGTCCTAGAGGCGTTGCCTGAGCTTGTCCTTGGGATTGCGGCTGCGACTGCTGTCCCTGAAATTGGCCCTGGAACTGATTTTGGGACATACCCTGGTACTGGCCTTGGGGTGGTGGCGTCTGAGCCGTCGGTTGGGGTGAGTTTTGTGCGGGCATCCTGACCGTGAAAGATGATCCCGGACTCTTCGAAGCGTCGCGAGGCGACGATCGGAACACGTCCTTCAGGGCAGAGAAGCGATTCTTCCGGAGGGCTACGACGCTCCCCGCATACTTGTAGACAAGGGGCCGTTGGTG
>NT_165978.1:4146118-4224075 GCF_000143365.1 Chaetomium globosum CBS 148.51
CGCGGTTCTCGAACATACCAAGGCGGAAGAATGGTGCATGACTGGAACAGGCGTTTGTGTAGGAACCCATGGTGGAAAAACCCAGTCGGTTTCCTGCCCCGGGGGCGCAAACTGCGAGGGCGGTGGCTGCACCCGGTCCCATCCGATCGCCCAGAGGTGTCCCCGGGGCTGTGGGCAATGATGCTGTCTTTGCTCTGGCTGTAAGACAAGTTGTCCGGGGTGGGGGCGCCGCCTCGTGGCCCGAAGACCGGGTTGCGCCTCTGTTGTCCGGTTTCATCAGACATGATGCTGGCCACTGAGGCGGCGTCCCCCATTTGATACCTTGGGGTTTGGGGCCGTTGTCCGCACCACGGGTTTCTTCCGAGTGACCTCCCCCAAACCGGTTTCTTATGCTAGAAAAAACGCCCGAGTTACGTTTCATCTGTCCATCCTCAAGAGGGCCGTGGTTTGCCATCTCGCTTTGGTGGGACTGGTGGGATTGTAACCTTGACAAGGCGCTGCCGTCGGGTTGCTGGGCCGACGGGCTTTGGTGGTTTGCAGGCATCGCTTGATTCGGCTGGGGTGTAGTCGGGTCGTTGGATTGTTGAGTCTGTTGCTCTTGTGAGGGCTTCTGGCGCTGTACCGGGGAGGTCGTCATGGGGGCGCCGGTCTCCTTGTCGAGGCCGTAAGAAGACTGCTGCTGTTGTTGCGACGACGCATTGCTGGGGGAGTGGCGATGACGACTCGAGGGTTGGAGAGGCTCAGCCAGATGAGACTCTTGAAGATTCCATCCTCCACCTTGTGGATGGAACCTCTGGGACACGTTGCCCGGCATCATATGAGGCGGAACCATCATGGGCCGGCCGCCGCCTTGCCCAAATTGCTGACCTTGGCCAGCTAGCGGCGCCGAGCCGTTCATGGTGAGCTGGGCATTTCCAGGCGCACCAGCAAAAGCCCTCGGGGGTGTCTGAGACGGCCCCTGTCCTTGCATGACGGCATTCTGGAAGGCGGTGTTCTGGAAGGCTTGGTTCTGGCCTGGATTCTGGCCCTGCAACTGCCATGTCTGGCCCTGACGTGCCAGTCCCTGGACCCCTTGAGGGCCCTGCGCGCCTGTGCCCTGAGTTGGTCGGTAAACGTTCTGCACAAACTGGCCGGCCGATTGGGAAGGGGGTGGGGCCTGCCCCATCTGTTGCGCCGCGGCCATGGTAGGTTGGCCTTGGGCTCCTTGGGGTGAGGACGCGGATTGGGGGTGTAGCTGTTGACGCGCAGCGGTTTCCGCGTTGCTGTTCTTGTTGCTGTTGTTATTGTTGTTGTCGGTGGACGAAAACTCCTCAGCGGTCAAGCCAAGAGAAGAACCAAAGGTGGAAGCACGACGGATAGGAGGGAGCCCTACGAACGAAGGGGGACGATGAACACCATCGGGACTGAGTTGTTGCTGTTGGTGTTGTTGGTATTGTTGCTGCTGCTGAAGGTATTGTTGTTGCTGGTGGTACTGTTGCTGCTGCTGCTGGAACTGGGCTTGGGAATGATAACCCTGAGGGTAATTGCCCGGCGGCGGTAGCGGCTTGAAGTTTGGGTTCTGCGCGTATGCGGCCATGGGCACGGATGAACGAACTACGAGAGTCGTACAATCGCCGCCTTGTTGAGGTATAAATGCCGCCTATCCAACTGTAACCATCGACGACGAGCGCGGGGTTCCAAGGTTGCGCCGGCTGCGCGGAGCTGTGCCGAAATAAGTTTTGCGCGATTAGCACTTTTGGGTTGTCGAGGTCGGCGGCAGCACCGAACTTGGCTCCGCTTTACACACGGCGGAAGAGAGGTAATGTGCGAATAGTGTCTAGGTGGCCCCTTCCCGTGGCCGTCCCTCTAAGGCTTCGAATTGCTCGATTGGCCCGGATGCGACAACGCCTCGATTGAGTCAAGCTCACGCTTGCCTCGCAGTTCAACCACTGCCTGCCGGCGTGTGCAAGTCGCCGAGCACCACTACGAAACGAATGTATCGTCGTATCTCTGCCGCGAGTTACCGGCGTATCTGAAGTTGAGGAGGGGGGCGGGTAGGGTGACAAGTGAATGCCCGCCGAAG
Organism: Chaetomium globosum CBS 148.51; assembly: GCF_000143365.1. Taxonomy (NCBI): domain Eukaryota; kingdom Fungi; phylum Ascomycota; class Sordariomycetes; order Sordariales; family Chaetomiaceae; genus Chaetomium; species Chaetomium globosum. Next base: position 4,148,181 of record NT_165978.1, read on the forward strand.
GCATGCGAATTGGCGACAAGCTCTCTCTCAAGAGAGGACAAAAGAGGGAGACGCGACTCGAGGATTTTCTGGCGACAAACTCAGCCTGGGGATGCGGAGAGGTGAAATGGGCTCGGCCGGGTGAGACACCCCAGCTCGCAACCCCCAGGCACAAGCCAGGGCAGGTGTGATGGGGATGATTGGTCAAGCCAGGGTTCAGCTGCAGCTGCCATTCGCGCTCGTTCCTTGGTTGCTGACGGGCGGATACTGGGCTGAAGCCTGATGGAGAAAATCGAGCGAAGGGACGCGGGCTGGATTAGGGACCACCTTGACCACCTAGACCGTTGAGAGAAACACCAATTGGAGCTATCGCGGTTTGAGTTGTCGGGGAGGATATTCATACATAACTAGGTAGCTCATCACATATTCGTGCACTCATATTCCCACAGCCACTGTTGCCGAGTTGGTTGAACTTCATTGTCTGCAGTAACTAGGTAGCTCTTCCTCCTTCTTGCCCTGGCTTCACTCCGTGTTCCTCGGCGCCTGGGTGAAGAAGCCGAGAGAGCCCTGTTCGTCTTCTTGCGCCATGTTGGTGCTGGGGTGGAGACCAGATCATCCTCAATTTAACCTCCTCTTCTTTTAGCGTGCTGGTGGAGAAATGAGAGGGCCGCGTCCTTGTCCGAACGGGACCCGGCGCAGAAACGTTGCTGTGGTGCGTGCTGCGGGGCGGCAGCCCTGTCAGAGACGTCAGGGGGGTTTTACTTCACGAAATCCGGCTGGCTAGGCAGGTACTGAGCAGGTGAGAGAGGCAGAATCAAAAGACTGCGGAATGAGAAGCACCCAGTGGCAACATCTCAAAGATTCAGCTGGTGCTTGTACATAAGTATGTCGTGTACACTATCTAGGTGTGGTGCTCCCATGCACGCCAACAAAATCCCCCAACATTAATTAAACGCTGTCCCTCCCGTTCCATAAATGCTGTTCCGTTGATCAACCCGAGAACTACCCTTGTCGCCAGTTCCACGGAGCTTATTCCTCCCCTTGCTGAACAGTCCCTTGCCGGCTTTGCCCGCCGCCATGAAGAGCTCCTTGCCCTTCGTGCCCACTTGATTGCTCGAGTGCCCAAGCCCGCTCAAGCCATGTTGAAGGCTGGGGGGTATATGCAAATGCGCCGGCCCCCGTCCGCTCAGGCCAACTCCTTGGCCGCCCTGTTGGGTTTGTGCTGCCACCCCGGGGTGGGTTAGCACCTCGTTGGCATGCTCTGGGTGCTTGGACATCATCGCCTGGACCCATTCGTCCAGCCCAGTGTCCACGGCAGAGAACTGCCACCGCGTCTCGTTATAGTGCTTGATACGATCCGTCGGGAGAGGCAACTCCATGATGTTCCGGAAACCCAGGATGTTCTTCGGTGAAGGAGCACCCTGGGGCTCGGCTTGTCGCGCCTGTTGGCTTCCCGCAAAGACGGGATGTGGCTCCAAAGTCGGGTGCGAGTCCTGGAGGGCAATCTTTTCCTCTGCTAAGGACAGTCGTTTGTCATCGCCCTGCCTATCCGTTGAATCCAAGGAGGACGAGGGTGACTGTACTCGACGATCTAAACCTAGATTCGAGCCAAGCGTAGCGGCAGGGTTGAATTCCGGAGCAGACTCAGCTCGCAGATCCTCTGCTGACTTTTCTCCTTCTGGGGCAAGAGACAACGGCCTCGGTTCAGCCTCCGGTGTACTAACTCCGGAAGCCAAGCGGCCAACATTCTCGACACCGGAACCAAGAGCCTTCTGCTCCACCAAAGATTCCGTCTCTGGAGGTGAGACAGCCGTCGGGTCGGCTTCGGTCGCTGGAGCCACTCCGTGCGGGGAAGCTTCCCAGGAGAATTGTTTTTTGAGCCCACCCTTGCCGAGGGCGCTCTTGGGCTCATTGTTCGAGTCTTCGGCCGGCGCGGCATTGGACGGAGAGGACGGGCTGCTCGGATCAAGTGTGTCCACTGCCGGCCTGGTTGGATTTGCTTCAGGCAACCCGGACGGTAGAGGTGGGAGAACTGCGACGTTTTCCGCGTTGATAGACTTGCCGGCAATGAGCAGGCCCGGTTCTGCCTTATCCTCGGCTGTCGACCAGTAATCCCCATACACATCTCCGAGATAACTACTCTCCCGCATAGGGTCTGCAGCAGCAGCCTGGTAAGCGGTAGTAGACCCTTCCGTAGCGTCTGCAAAACTGCTCGCTGCCTGAGGGGGACTGAGCGACTTGATTATCTCCTCGCTCAATATGTCGCTGTCTTTGACCGGTGAGTGACTTGAAGGGTCTTGTCCCGGCGCCGTTGGGAATGGCGATGACAGAATCGGCTGTGAACTCCCGTTGCTGTCTGGCGTGCCTCGACGAGTATTTAGCGGCGCCGTGGGAGTAATCTCAGTATGCGCTGGGGCTGGACCACTAGCTTTCGTAGCTAAGATGCCAGGGGCAGGTGATGCATTGCGATTCACGCCCTCGGGCGTAGCCTGCCGAGCGCCCATATCCGACTTTGTGATATCCGACTTTGTGATACTCGGAACCGGGCTCGGCGATGGGAGCGGAGGAGAGTCACGCGGCGAAGCTGGATGAGGCGACCCAGAAGCGGAGCGTTCCTTTTCGGTTTTCTTCGTTACACCTGGCTCAACTTCAGATTGTCGGCGACTCGAGGTATCAGACGAAATGAGCTTCGGCTGGGCAATAGTAGCGACCCCGCTGCGAGATTCAACTGCCTTGTCGAGTGTTTCCGTGGAGTGACCGGCTGGGGAAGATGCGGCCACTTCCACGGTCGCTGACGGGGTTTCAGAGACCCAGCCACCTGGCAGCTGCGGCCTGGCTGCCAAGGGAGCTGCTTGTTTTTCGGTGGGTGATGCCGGCTCCCGAGCTAGGTCTGCGGCGGGTATCTGCTGCTCAGAAACGCCGAGGACAGGTTGCGCTGCAGGCTGGTGCGACAGCCCAACGGGCCGATCTTGGTCGGGCTCGTTGGGCGGCGACGGGCCTGCATCAGCTCCTACACCAGCATCAGTTGCCACTGTGCTCGAGGTCACACCCTGTGGAGTAGGAGCCGTGGCCAATTGGCCTGGGGCTTTCGTTACGGCCACGGCAGATTCGTCGCCCTCAGGTATGGATTGGTCCGACGTCGGCAGTTGCATGCTGCCAGAAAGAGGTGAGCGTAGTCCTGAACCAGGGAAGAGACTGGTTGAAAAGAAAAGATCATCGCCAAAACCCGACATGCGACTCAAATTTGGCAACTGGGGGCTCGTTGAATAACGCCGGATATCCTCATGAGAAACAGGCTGGACAGACTTTTGAGCTTCAGCGTCTTGCCCCTGCGCCACGGGAGGCTCTGCGCTGGCCTCGGCACCATAGCTGGCGAGAAACCCGTCGAAACCATACTCGCTTTGCCTTTCCGGAATCGAGGTTAGGCCAGCGCCATAGTTTAGTGTCCTATCGATCCCGTTGTCTTCTGCTTCTGGCAAATCTGCGGATTGTGTCACAACCCCTCCTCCATACATCTGGGCCTCCAATCCCGATGGTTTCCCAGACCGGGTATCAGCGGTGCCCTCTGCTGGTCGGCTAGCCCCGCGCGACTGCTGCTCCCTCTCGCGTTCCTCCGCCATCCGTTGATAAACGTCGGCTGGACGGATGAGTGGGAGTGGTTTGTTGGGCGATGCCAGCCCTGCGCTCGAGGGGGATGCCGACCGGCCCTCTGTCCACGGCTTGGGGCCACCACTTGGTCGTGGGCTAGCACCGGACTTCCGCATCCCGCCAAACCCATCTTCGATACCATCGAGGCCTGTGCTGTTCTCTCGAGACGGAAGCTGCGACGGGAGTTGATGGCCGCCTCGTGATACAGGGGAGCCGCGCCTTGCATCAGGGACCAACTGTGGCGAACTGTGCCCGGCCAGGTTTTGTGATGAGGACCCGATCGGTTCGGTTATCCTCCGCGGAGGGCCCCCGGACGTCGGTGACGGGCCAGATGGCGGGACTGGAAATTGGTGCGTATGTGCTCGCAAAGGCGGTGCCGCGCTCACAGGCTCGAATTGCCTCGACGTCGGAGAGTTCCCCGCGGGAAGGCGAGGCCCCATAGGTTTTGCCGGCAGCGGGGGCTCTGGTTCGGGTGCTGGCTCATCGTCGTCGTACTCGTCGCCCCAATCATCGCCGTCGTAGTTTTGGGGCTTGAAGTTGGCCCATTTTTTCGTCTTTTGGCGACTGACATTCACTTTGTATTGGCTTCCGCTCGGTGTTGATGCACTCGGCGACCTGCTCACAAACAAGATTGTTAGTCCCTCGGGTCCCGCGACCACCTGAGGGGAAACACTGACATGGCCCTGCTAGTGGGGAATACGTTCCCGTATGTACCGTCCATAGCGGCAAGTTTTGTTCGCTAATATCGAGGCTACATTCGCTGCGAATGGTTGTAGAGGCCTCTCCAGCTCTGTCTATGACACTTCCGACTTCCGTCAGGAACAATGGAGAGGAGGCGTCGATGATGCACGACTGCAGCTTGGCTTGGCACGTGGGCGGCAAAACACGCGGGTGTGGTGTGGTTGGTTTGTTGTTAATTCCGGTTGGCCAAAGAAGAAGGCCACAGCACAGAGCTCCCAATGGGTATTCCAAATTCACAAGTCGATCTGTCGGTGTCTGGGACTTGAGACTTAGGATTTCGTTGAAGAAATCTTGCACTAAACCGTAGAAAGGGGCAAAGGAACGGGTTGTCGTCAATCCCGTCTCCACCGAAATTCGAGTTGCAGCTGTCCGTTCGGTGACTTGCTTGCTTGGCTTTTCGGAGACGAACAACCTCCAAAAGCAGGGACCAGGGCTTCAAAGTCATGGCGCAATGCCAAGATGATCAGCGGCCAAAAAAAGATCATTCAGTCACATCGGCACAGCGCGTTAAATTGGTTATTTTGTCCGGGGGCAAGATTTGTTTCATCCTGCCAACATAATCTCAACAAGGCGACGCGCCAGGGAAGTTGGGAACCCAACGACCAGAGACAAAATTCCTGGTTCCGACCATATTTCTATGAGGACGTATGTAAACGTAAATGGCTTGCAGTGAGTTATCGCGAACTCACAGCCAATAACGGACTTTGGATGGAGCATCGGAAACATCAGGGGGCCACCGAATGTACCTAAGGTACCTTACCATGGGGCTCTTACCCTGTTTGGTTCAGCGCAACGGCGGGGACCCATGCCGTTCCTGACGACGATACACAGGAGAGCACGCGCCAACACGGAAACGTCAAATTGACGATGGCTCCATTCTCTCATGGCACAGCCCGGGGCACACTGGTTGGTGCCTGAGAACCTGGTTTGAACCGTAGGGTAAGGTATTCGTATCTTCGTGCCGCCTGCAAGCGCTGGTAAACCCGCTTCAAATCTACCTCCCAAACGAGCATCAATGCCAGCTTTTCAAGCCAATATCTGTTTCTGTAGTTATCAATTCTGTGATAAAGTCATGCCTGCTTTTGGCTTTAAACCCAGGGCTTTTGGGCTTCTCTGGAGACTGTTCTGTGTCTGTGTGCTTGTTTCGTTTCGTTCCTGGACTCCACAGTGACGACGCACAGTTCCCGCGACAGGCATGCACTGTCTTTGCCCCTGTGTCATGGGCGAGATAGGTCCAAGCGCCCCCTGCGCGCCAAACACCACGTTTCCCTCGATCAAGATCAAACAGAAATCGTCAACTTCTAACCCACCATCGCGCTCGACCTCAATTTCTTCGACGAGATTCATTACCTGCTCTGCCTCTGCATCCTCTCATTAAATCCTTGCGCGATTCTTCTTTTTACAACCAACCTGTCCGTCGCACATACCCTAGGCCCGTGAATCGATACCGAGAACCGCCACCCGTACTCGCAACGACCGCGCGGGGACACACAAGCGTCGCGCCACAGGAATAGACGAATCCGCCGCAATGGCCGTTGCGATCAACGACCGTACGGTGGAATTCCGCCATATTGTCACTGCCGCCCAGCGGAAACCAGGACGGGAAAGCCGGGTTCGCAAAGACTCCTAAGCGATGCGCAAAAGAATGCGGCGTCCGGGGGGGCGCCGCCGCGACGATCTGAGTTTGCGCGACATGCGGCAGACATTGGCAGGGGGATTTCGGGGACGATGGGAAAACTCCAAAAGCTCGCACAGCTGGCCAAAAAGAGATCGCTCTTTGACGACAACCCGGTCGAAGTCAACGAGTTGACGTTTATTATCAAGCAAGACCTATCCCGCCTCAACGAAGATATCCGAAACCTCCAGGGCTTATCAAAGCGACTGCATCCGAAACCGGACCAGGAGGGGGAGAATAACAAGAACATTCTGCTGCTGCTGCAAGGCAAACTGGGGGACGTCAGCGCAAACTTCAAGGACGTCTTGGAGATTAGGACAAAGAATATCCAGGCTTCAAGATCGCGTACCGAGGCATTCGTATCAACCATGGGACAGCACGCACACGCATCCTTGCCGCCCTCGGCATCCCCTCTTTACGGCACACCAAGTAGGGGGACCCCGTCCCCCGGCGCAGACCTCATCTCTCTCAACCCGATGGGGGGCGACCAGCAATTGCAATTGCAGATGATGGAAGAGGGGCAAAACACGTACATTCAGCAACGAGGGCAGGCCATCGAGGCGATCGAGTCGACCATTAACGAGCTCGGGTCAATGTAGGCTGGCATAATGCGACGAATTCCGATGATATATATGGCTAATCTTGATATACAGTTTTGGTCAGCTCGCATCAATGGTTAGCGAACAATCCGAGATGATCCAGCGCATCGATGCCAACACGTATGTTCCCTTTGCCTTGGGCGAAACTATCCGGTACACTTGCTAACCCCGCAACAGAGAAGATGTCGTGGACAACGTCGAGGGGGCGCAAAAAGAGCTGCTCAAGTACTGGTCTAGCGTTTCGGGCAACCGATGGCTCATAGCCAAGATGTTTGGTGTTCTAGTATGTTTCTGTTGCATTGCATCTTCCCATCGAGCTACGCTAACTTTGAACGCCAGATGGTATTCTTCCTGCTCTGGGTGTTGATCGCCGGGTAGATGGGCAGCGCGGCCCCTTTCTTTTTTGTACAACAACTTTTCCCCTTACTACTCGCGGCGGCGTCAGCATAGACTATCGCATGGTAGACATTCGTAATAGGGATTTAGCGCATCGGTTGAGGTTTTTTTTTTTTTTTTTTTTTTTTTTTTTGCTTCATGTTCTTGGGGCCGGAGGTATCCGTGTTTTTTGGTATCTGCATAGATGGCAGTGTCGAGGAATGCTGGGAATCAGACGAATCTGTCCGTCCGCCGTATCTCATATCTACTATGTGAAAGGTTTCCATCCTGGAGATATATGGCTGCGGAGTTGTCAAAGGGGCATCTTGGTGTAAATCTTTGTGTATGGTAATTACGTGACGACAACAAATATGACGAGAGTGTGTTTCCCGAACGGAATCAATTTTCCACCTATCACACAGCATTGAGGCTCGAGCTTGCCAGAGATCACCTCAAAACCACCCTCGCCACCCCACTCTCCCCGCCTTCATTCACCCCACCCCGCGGGGAGACATTGAGTGAGGGGCAATTCACAGAAGACAGCCTCTGGAAGTTTGACGGCGCAGCTAGCGCTCTAACACCCAATTCTTCGAATAGAGAGATGGGAGAGACGATCAGTTTGGGGAAAATTGCTTGTACTCTGCCAACCTGCCAATCTGCCATTGAACGCCTTTCCTCACCATGGACGACGGCGACTATGGCTTGTCCTTCTTTTTCTTGCCTGTTTATCTTACGCAATGCAATGCCTGCACTCAAATACACACTTCACCGCGGCATATGATGCACCGAACCTCGTCCCGCTCCGCCGCTCAGAGCTGTGATAACTCGCACATTTAGCCGGGGCCCATGGCAAAGATACCCACCTGAAACCGGGCCCAACTCCCTCCCAGGCGCTTCTGCCAGAGCTTCCACCTATCTTCTCTTCCAGATTCAAGTCTTGGTCTGTTTCTCCGGCATCAAGAGATTTGTTGATTTGTAACCTGCTTTCTACCTACTCAAACTACACCGAGAGTCCGCCATCGCCAAGCTGTCGTCTCTCCTCGGACTCCCACTTAAACCACGACTTACACGCCTCTTACCGAGTAGCAGACAGCTTGTTTTATCCACCACTATTGCCTTCAACAAGTCCCCACGCACAACCGTCACAATGGCAACCAAGACCTTCAAGCTCAACACCGGCCAGGACATTCCCGCTCTGGGCCTCGGTAAGAAATTCCTCTGTCCCAAGCACAAAGCACATGGCCCTTCTCTATAACGGTCTCAACTGACCCCCCTCCCCGTCTTCCAGGGAACATGGCAATCCGGGCCAGGCGAGGTACAGACCGCGGTAGCGCACGCGCTCAAGTCGGGATACCGGTTGATCGACGGTGCGTACTGCTACGGCAACGAGGAAGAAGTCGGCAAGGGGCTGGCCGAGGCCTTCGCGTCGGGCATCAAGCGCGAGGACGTTTTTGTTGTCTCCAAGGTCTGGGCTACGTATACGACGCGCTGTGAGCTCGGCCTACAGAAGAGTTTAGAGAAGTTGGGGTTGGATTATGTGGATTTGTTTTTGGTGGTATGTGCGTTTAGCGGCCGTGGTGTTTGAGGGAAAGGGGGGAAGGGTGGCTGACGAGATCGGTAGCATTGGCCTTTGTTGATGAACCCTGAGGGTGAGTACTCATATGTCCCCTTTTTCAATGCCCTTTGGGGGTTTGGCACATTGGTGGAAGGGCAGTAGCTAACCCAACCTCCCCAGGTAACGACGACCGCTTCCCGAAGCTCCCCAACGGCGAGCGCGATATCATCCACTCCCACAACCACGTCGACACATGGAAGCAGATGGAGAAGCTGGTCGCAACGGGCAAAACCAAGGCCATCGGCGTATCTAACGTTTGTCGCCCCCTCTCCGTCATACACAATCACACGCACAAAGAACACCCAGCGTTAACCTTCATTCCCCCTCTCTAGTACAGCAAACGATACCTCGAAGAGCTCCTCCCGCATGCAACCATCATCCCCGCCGTCAACCAGATCGAGAACCACCCGGCTCTGCCGCAGCAGGAGATTGTCGACCTCTGCAACGAGAAGGGCATCCACATCATGGCGTACAGCCCGCTCGGTAGCACGGGCAGCCCGATGTTCACGGCCGAACCGGTCGTCACCATCGCCGAGAAGCACGGCGTCAAGCCAGCGGCTGTGTTGTTGAGTTATCACCGTGCGTTTTCTTTTTCTCTTCTCGCCCTCTCCTTTCTTCTCCTTTTTCTCCCTCGGATGAAAAAGGGGGCTGTACGATGTACGGTGTTAACAACAGATGTTTGTTACCATTCGCAGTTGCGCGCGGCAGCACCGTTCTAGCCAAGTCGGTCACGCCAGCGAGGATCGAGGAGAACAGGAAGCTGATCGACCTGGATGCGGACGATGTCAAGCTGCTGAAGGCGTACTCGGACAAGCTGACCCAGGAGGGTAAGCTGCAGCGGTTCGTGTACCCGCCGTTTGGCGTGCAGTTTGGGTTCCCGGATAAGCTCTAGGCAGGACGGTTCGGTTGGGGTTGTAGTAAACGGCATAAGGGGTTGGGGGGGGGGAGGGGGTTATAGATAGGCCTGGAAATAGAAACTCGACGTGTCCCAAGCTGGTTCGTGGTGGTCCTTACTCGGGTTGATTTTCTTGTATTTTATGACTGCTCCTGAGGGCATATGCCGTTTATCGCTTACATGTCCACCATCACCTTCAACACCAGGTTTCCCTCGTCATCCTTCACCCTCGCAGCCATCTCGAAAGCCTTTGGAATGTTCTCCAACCCCGTAAACCGCTGCGTAATAAGTTTCGTAAAGTCCGGCAGCTTGGGGTTCTTGCTAGCCAACAACTCGATGACCCGCGGGTAGGTGTTGGCGTACCGAAAGACACCCACGAGGTCGACTTCACGGAGGGCGGCGGCCGAGATGGGCAGTGTCTGGATGGGGTTGCCCATGCCGATGAGCATGATGCGGCCACCGGGGGCTGTAGCCTAGAATGGTCGGATTAGATTTGGATTCTTGATGAGTTTGTTGTCGTAATACTTACATAGATGGAAGCTTGCAGGCATGCTTCCACGCCAGTACACTCAAACGTCGCTGACACCTCACCAAAGGGCTCGCCGTGATGATGGGTGGTTGACTTGGCAATCTCGGCGACCTGCTTCGCAAACTCTAGCTTAGCCTCGATGGTGTCGGGGCGTTTCATGGGCACGACGACGGCGGCATCGGCAAATCCGTTGTCCACGGCGAACTTGACGCGGTCCTCCTGAATGTCAGCAATGACCACCTTGGCGTCGCTGACGGCCTTGCTGAGGGCAGCACACAAGAGGCCGACTGTCCCGGCGCCAAACACGAGGACTGTCGAACCGGGGGCGAGTCGTGCCCTATCACAAGCGTGCAAGGCCACGGCTAGGGGTTCCACGAGGGCGCCGAGTTCTAGGGAGACCTCTGATGGCAGCCTGTTGCGTGTCAGCACAGGAACACAGCGTCAGAAGTCAGGAGACATACTTGTGGCACCACGATGCTGGGTGTGTGATTTGCTCCTGAAGTGTGCCCTGGGCGTGGGGATACGCCTTTGCGGAGCTTCTGAACTTCATCTCTCTGCAGATGTTGTACCGGTTCCCCTGGCAGAGCTCGCAGTTACCACAGGGTTGGCCGACCTCGAGAGCAACGTGGTCCCCAACCCGGAGCGATTTAACAGCCGAGCCAACGGCCGTGACCACGCCGGAAGACTCATGGCCCAGTGTAAGGGGCTCCCGCACTAGGATGTCGCCGTTGCGGAAGTGGCCAAAGTAGTGCAGGTCTGACCCGCAGAGACCTGTCGCCTTGACGGCTACTTGAACGTCATCAGCACTAAGCGTAGGCAACTCCCGCCTTTCCTAGCAAGCGTGTATTAGCTTGGGTTCTAGATGTGAGTCGGGTGATCTTGTAGCGACATACAAGGCGCAAGTCCCGAGCGCCATGGAGGACAGAAGCGTTGACTTGAGTGGTAGCCATGACTCCTCCAGCCAGTGTATTCGAGGCGAGGAATAGGGGAGTGACGGTAAGTCAGCAAGCAGGAGTATTCGGAGAAAAAAGACAGATGGGATGAAGAGTGCGAGTGAATGATTTGAGATGGTGACTAAACGACGCCGGAGAGGGACCGGTTATAGTGTGTACTGTGTACTGTGAGGTATGGATGTACGCAATACCAAGTTGATGGGAGCTGCTAGGCAGTCCTGAATTACCTTGTTTTGAATACCTAACATACCTAACACCACTTACTTACACAGTCGCACGCCGACCTCCCACTTCCGGCCGATACCGTTCCGGGAAATCGCTCTTCCAAGCTGAAAGGTAGAACTGGGGCAAACTCCACTGGTCACAGGGCACTCGATTTCTCCCATCGTGCCTTGTCCTGGAGAGCAGGCTTGCCCCGTCGGTATCCCCACCCCGACGCCGGCGTTGATTCCGGCAGTCAGTGAAACGGGGTAATTACGATATCTGTAATAGTAATGTATCATTTTTACAAACAGGGGTTCCTTACAAGTATCACACTGCCCATTCACTGCATCTGAACCCACTAACCCACTAACTAACCCACTTACACCAACATACACTCCACAACAGACACAGTACAACTCAACACATTCCCACTTCCATTCGGTGTCTTCGTCTCTCTTAGGTATCCCAAAACTTAGAAAATCAGCCAATCAACATGTTCTCCCTTGAAGGCCACACTGCACTCATCACAGGCGGCACTCGTGGCATTGGCAAGGCCGTCGCCATTGGTCTCGCCGAAGCCGGAGCCGACATCCTCCTCGTGCAGGTAAGGTACCTACCTACCTACATGACATGAACGAGAGAGATCAGGAGATCAGTGATACCAAGCCATCCATCCTCTTAAACCACGTTAACTCACCAAACCAGAGAGATGAGTCCTCCACCGACACCCTCAATGCCGTCCAGGCCCTAGGTCGCACCGCTCGCATCTACACAGCAGACCTGAGCTCGGCCGACGACGTCGCGAAGCTGGTGCCGCGGATCCTTGCCGACGGCCACCAGATCCGCATCCTCGTCAACTGCGCCGGCATCCAGCGCCGACACCCCTGCGAGAAGTTTCCCGACTCCGACTTCAACCAGGTCAGACTGACTCCACCCCTGGCTTTTCATAATAACGAGTTCCCTAAGTAGCTACCTTAACTAACACGCACCCCAACACCCACAGGTCCTCCAAGTCAACCTCAACAGCGTCTTCACCCTTTGCCGCGACATCGGCGCGCACATGCTGGAGCTAGACCCCTCGGCCGTGACCGGGCGCAGGGGATCCATCATCAACTTCGCCTCCCTCCTGACCTTCCAGGGCGGCCTGACCGTGCCCGCCTACGCGGCCTCCAAGGGCGCCGTCGGGCAGCTCACTAAGAGCTTTGCCAACGAGTGGACCGCCCGGGGCATCACCGTCAACGCCATCGCCCCCGGCTACATCGAGACTGACATGAACACGGCACTGCTGAACGACCCGGAGAGGTTGGCCAGTATCAGCGCGAGGATACCGGCTGGGAGGGTATGCTTCTTCTCCTCTAACCCCCCTGTTTAATGCGACGCTGACGTTGTTGATGTGTAGTGGGGGAGCCCCGAGGACTTTAAGGGCACCGCCGTCTACCTTGCAAGCAAAGCCAGCGCATACGTGAGCGGCCACGTACTTGTGGTGGATGGTGGGTGGATGGGACGGTGAGAGATATGCCTTGACGGCGCCAAACCTCATTTGCCTAAGCGTAATAATGAAGAAAACAACTATCTACCACGACACGGCAGTCCGGAACTAGTGATATCAACGGATAAGCTCATTGGCCATAAGTAAGAGAAAGAAAGAAAGTATATACGGATACATGGCGACCTAAAAGTGGTAACCTCAATGGGTAGACTCATACTTCCTCTCAATCCTTCACTGACTGCATAACCTCCTCCATCCAAGGGTACACAGCCCCGTTGGCCATGGGATAGCCCATGTGCAACGCACCAGGGAAGAAACGGGCCTCCTTGGGCGTGCCGTACTCAAAAAGCATCCTCGAGTCTTCGATGGGCATGAGGCCGTCGAGAGTGCCCTAATCAAGTCAGCCAAGACAACCCGCCACTAGCAGAAGTGCAGACTCACATTGACCAAAAGTAGCCTGGTGGACGGCTTCTGGATGATCCCTGTCTCGAGCAACGAGAACTTCTTCTGCGCCTTTGTCCTGTACTCCTCGACAGATTTGAAACCATGTTTCATGGCCATGGCAGGCGACAGCCTTTGATAAAGTAAGTCGGGCAGTCAGCCTTTCGATCCGCCCCTGGCAAAAGGATACATGTACGGCAACTCACTCGAAGGGGTATTCATGCCCGTCCACCTTCTCCAGCCATTTCTGGTCGTAAAAGTAATGGCACCCCGCGCCCTGGGCAACACACCCTACGAGCTGCTCCTTGTGTGTGTGTGCGATTCGGATGGCATAGTACCCGCCGCTGCTGAGGCCCCAGACCAGGACACGCTTCATATCGAACCGCCCATCCCCACTCATCCATTCAAGCAAGCTTGTCCATAGCCTGTCAGGCGACTGCGGGTCGGCGCTGTCGGCAGGGCAGTCGGCGGTGCCGGGGATCTCGACAACCACCACGCACCTGAGTAGCAGTCAGTGAGTCAGTCGACAAACAATAAAAGAAAAGAAAAAGAAACAGGTACTCACCATCCTCGCTTCAAAAACTCCTCACACCTCAGCGTATTATCCGGCCGATATCCATCCAACCCGGTCATCAACACCACTGTGGGAAAGGCGGTGCCCTCCTTCTCCTCCCCATCTATATGCACCATCTTCGGCGTCCGCACATAAACCGGAATCTCCCCCCGATCTCGCCCCTCTGCATACCGATGCTTCACCACAACCTCCTCCACGGGGTTCAACCAGAGCGCCCCCGCCTTCAGGTACGTCTTCTTTTGCATCTCCCACATCTCCCTGCCCAACAACACAGTGTCAGTCAAGCTCCCGGGCAGCGGAGCCGGAGAAAAGGGGGAAAAGGGGGGGGAGAGAGAAAAAGACAAACCACTTGACGCTATCGTTAACCTGCGGAAACGACGTGATATACGGAAACCGGGCGATGCGACAAACAGCACATGCTCGCAGGTACAGGTTGATCACCTCGGCCGTCTTGGTCCCAATAGCGGCACCGAGGTCGGCTTGGCCGATGAGACCCTCGGCTGTGGAGCGGAAGGCGTTGGTGTAATCTGGGGAAGAGGCGTCGTTGATGTTGTTCTTTGAGGGGGGGGGTTCGGTTAGGTAGTTTGGTTTGGCATGGTTTGGGGGGTAAAAAGGCGGGAAAGGGGTGGGGTGTGCTCACCCTGATGAGTTCGTCAAAGATGGGCGCAAAGTCTTCGTACGCGCCGTCGTGGAAGGGGTAGAGGGACTTGGTGCACTAAACCAGGGTAGTTAGTGTCTTGCTGAGGGTTTGCTGTCTGGCGTGATGGGCGGGTGTAGCTCGAGGGACTGCCCGCTGGAGTTCTATCATAATACTCACCGGTAGTTTCCATCTGGTTTCCCACAACGCTTCGATTCCGTCGTGGTGCGGCATGCGGTGCTCAAACGCCTTGTTTCCCATGGCCCAGTGACTGGGCGTCTTGCCCTCCCCACCACTTGTTGTGGCGCCCTGGCTGGCGTGAGGAGACATGATGCAGGAGAAGATTGGAATAAGCTTTCGAGAAGAGAAAGTCGTGATCAAGCTAAAATTCGTGATTATAAAGACTTTTGCCTCGTGAAAATAGTAGACCCGTTCTTGCGTCCAGGGCACACGGAGACCGAGCTTCGTCTGCGTCGAGGAGACGATGTTGATGGTGGAAGAACGCCGAGTTTCTTACAGGCCCTGGAAGGTGTCAAAATATAGATTGCTTGCTTACCCCCTCAAGTCCTACGTTTGGGAAGGGATGACACACTCGAATTGAAGGAGTGCTATGCGGACCCGGGTCAGAGCGACATGAAGTTCTCTGTCCATGTTTGACAGGCGCACTCGAGTTCGTAGTATAGGTGAGAGGAAGAAGGAACGGGCGTCGATTACTAAGACTGGCCTGAATCTTTGTGTCCTAAAGGCGTCGGAATTCACGGGTTGGGGAGATCCGTAGTCCGAATGTCGTGGCCTAAGATAGCCAAAGCTCTGTGCCGGTAGCCTCGGGTGGATGAGAGGAAAGAGGAGGGGAATCCAAGTTCGGTGGGTAAGACAGAAGTGCTAGGCCAGACAGGACATTACGCAGGTAAGATCATGTCGTGATTCTCAATAAGTGAACATAGTGATGTTTTAGTGGTTATCTTGGGATGGAAGCTCGTATATCGGCTGGGCTCCTCCGTGCCGGCCATGGCGACCTTAATACTAGATCTCAGTCTCGGGAACCCCGTCCAGAATAAGGAGTCTACAAAGCTTCTCCGACGCATCTGTGACTACATTCTCGGCCTATACTGTGCTCGGAAGTCAGTGTAACATTAAGGAACTCCGATGGGGGTTGCAGTACATTTCGGGGTGCCCACTCGGGGTTGGACGGAACTGGTATCGGAATTCGCCCCGGATCACATGGCAAAGCGAAAAGGATGGGCGTCAATATGTTGTTCGTGTCTGTGCTGTGTATTGTGTAACACACACGCAAAGGACACCGGTCTGGGACAGCGGCCGCCCGCGGGGTTGCTCCAACTTGGAACCATGGAAGGCGGGCTGAGGGTGCCCATCGAGGGAGAGCGTCGACACAGCGAGCTGATTTTGCGCTGTCGTGCGTGCTTGTCTATCGAGTTGGCGGTCAACAGCCCCAGTTCGCGGAAATGAATGGTGTGTGCTCGAATAATCATTGAAAAAGCAAAAACACGCTGCTCTAGATCTAGCTCTATCCGATTCTTGTTACTCAAACCTCCCCACGCATGCTGTAGCTGCATCTCTCTGGGCCAGCAATGGCCAAGAAAGAGAGCGTTGGCTCTTAGAGATTGGACGTCTCGTTGCCTGTTGCTGTTGCAAACCGATGCAATGGAGTCAGCTACACTGCGCTACACGCCAGGCGCCCGCCGCACAAGCTATTGGGCACCGTTACTCTTGGGACCCTCATGGTAATGAGCCATCTCAAGGCCGGCCCTCCTAAAGCCGCACTTGACGTAGAAGCCCTCGTTGGCTTCGCTGCAGTCGAGTATTGTCTTATAGCATCCCACTTGCTTGGCAATGTAGTCGAGCGCCTGAATAAGGCGCAGACCCAACTTCTTGCCCTGTTGGTCCTTGGCGACGGCGATGTCCTCAATGTGGCCAACGGCGCCGAGATTGTGGATGCTGGCGCGAGACAGGGCGCGTTAGTCTTGTGCTGCGAACCTAAGGGAGGGGGGTTGTTTCTTACAACTTGCGCTCCACAAGCAGGGCACCAGTGCCGACGATCCTTGGTGGGTTGGCAGTGGTGTCCTCAATAACGAGGATGAAGTAGGTGCCGTCTTGCTTTGAGATCCAGTCGTAGCGCTCCTCCCACCGCTCCTTCGAGATCTCGCCGACTGTTGTTAGAACTCGCAGGCAGTCAAGGAAGCCGGCATCGAAGTCATCCCGACGAAGAGGCCGGAGCTTATAGCCCTCGGGCAAGGCGGCTTGCACCTCGGGAGACAGGTATTGGGCAGAAAAGAGAGCCTGTTCAGCCATTGCGGGGAGGGCCAAGTTGGTAACTCTGATCTCGGTCGGGTCGGGTTGGGTTGGCTTTCGCTGTCGAGGGCGTTCTCGTGTATCTCGGGGGTTTCAAGAGATCTATGAGGGATCTGAACTGCGCGCAATTGATGGCAGTGCCAGCTAGACCTTTATGACCCAAGGAATCGCGGTGTAGTTATGTATGTCGATCAATTCAGCTTATTCGAAACGAGGGGCACTTGGTTGGCTCCCCGCTAAGCATCCAAGCCAGGGGCAGATTCCAGGGAGTGGTGGGCCCTCGGCGTTCGCTGGTGGAAATGGGCCTGAAGCGGTCTTGCCGCGCTGGACCCTCTCGTCTCGTCAGGTACCTCCTGCTGCTTCCGCAACCGGCGGCGGAAATAAAGTCGACCTTTTCTTTTCTGCTGGCCTCTCAATCCTTCGGATAGAAAACGGCGAATACACATTCAAGAACTTCTACTGCCTTCTGGACAGGGCAGGGAGAAGGATAGGTACTTAGAACTCCCCCGGAAACGGCAGAAGTTGGGCCGACAACCCAGGTACCTATTTGGCAAACACTCGACCACACTTCCAAGGCGTCGCCGATAATCCAGAATAATTTATGGAAATACAGCTTAATGAAGGAGGCCGGTGAAAAACCACTTTATTTCTGTTTTAAACACTATACACTGCTTACTCGGGCTTCTCGGTTACAATCTTGCCGTCCTTGTCATAAAAGATCTCCTTGATCTTGACGGACCGCAGGTGGTTGACGCCCTTGCTGAGCTCGCAGTCGTGGTGGAACAACCACCAGCGGCCCTTGAACTCGACGATGGAGTGGTGCGTGGTCCAGCCAAGCACCGGCTCGAGGATGCGCCCGCCGTAGGTGAAGGGCCCGTACGGGCTGTCGCCGACGCCGTACGCCAGGTAGTGGGTGTCGCCGGTCGAGTAGCTGAAATAGTACTTGCCGTTGTACTTGTGCATCCAGGCGGCCTCGAAGAAGCGCCGGTCGTGGTCGTCGGCCGCGATCGGCTCGCCTGTCTCGGGCGCCAGGATCTGGATCTCCTTTACCTCGGTCGCGAACTGGCGCATATCGTCCGTCATCTTGGCCACGCGGGGGCCCAGCGCCCGGGCACCCTCGCCCGAGGGCTCCTTGGGGCCCTGCCACTCAGCCTCGAAGATGTCATTGCCCTTCTGGTAGCACTGCAGCTGGCCACCCCAGAGCCCGCCAAAGTACATGTACGCCTGGCCGTCTTCGTCGACAAAGGTAGCCGGGTCGATGCTGTAGCTGCCCTTGATCGGCTCCGGGTCGGGCTTGAAGGGGCCTTCGGGGCGGTCGCCGACGGCCACACCGATGCGGAAGATGCCCTCCTTGTCACGGGCAGGGAAGTAGAGGTAGTATTTGCCGTCCTTGAAGGCGGCATCCGGGGCCCAGAGCTGCTTCGACACCCAGGGGATGTCCTCTGTCTTGAGCACGACGCCGTGGTCGGTCACGGGGGCGACAGGGTCCAACGAGTCGGTGCTGAAGACATGGTAGTCGGCCATATCATATTGGTCGCCATTGTCGTTGAACTGAATGTCGGTCTCGCGGTCGTGCGACGGGTAGATGTAGACCTTGCCCTCGAAGACGTGGGCCGAGGGGTCAGCTGTGTAGAGGTGGGTGATCAGAGGCGCCATGGTGATGGCCGTCGTTCTGGGGGTGAAAGTTGGAGTTGCGGGGGAGCTATGCGGGGTGCGGGGGAGGGGCAGATTGTTCTTGGAAAGCAGAACAGAGGAAGAATTCTGGTGATGCACAGAGGCGTGGAGGAGAGGTTCACACAAGCTGAGGGATTCCTACTAGTTATATACCTAGGGGATCTACACAGTCTCAAAGGACTTCAACCGCCCAGGAGCTCACTGACGACCTTGAACCGTCTCCAATGCCCCGTCGAGTTGGGTCGGGCGGGTGTGTGGATGTCGGAAGCACGAGGGTCTGGTCCCATATTCCTATTTATCCCCATTTAACCGTCCGGCCAGTATTCCGGGCAAGACACTTGGCGGGTCGGCGGGGCCTTTGCCGTGCCGTTGCCGTGACTTGTGGGCTGCGTGTTTCTCATCATCATGGCGAGGCTGGTTGGGGTTGAGAGATTTCTAGGTATCTTGTGGGCTGCTCCTGCGCACGCCACGACCGTGTCATTTAACGCCGATAAGCAAAGGTACAGGGGAGGGGCAGTCTGCATTGGAGTCAGCCGCAAACCTAGTCGAGCCAGTCCGTCGCCCGGGTACCCGGGGTACTGGGAAGAGATGCTCCTTCGTAGTCTCCACTGTAACTATGGTTGGTACAGCGATGTTCAGCGCATCATGTGGGTGGTGAGGGCGAGTTGTGGGGGATGGATCGAAGGCGGGGAGATGGGGTTGGAATGTTCCTCGCGGGAATGGCTCTGATGAATGTGGGAGAAAACGGGGAATTTGCGGGCCGGTCTTTACCATCACCTGAACGGCGGCCTTGGCAGTGGAGGCTCACATTTTCCCATTCTTCCATCTCATCAGCCTACATCCTCGGAAGGCATGCTCTGACTCGCCTTGTGTTGTTGTCCAAAAAAAAAAAAAAATGGCACACGATCGTCGTGGTTCCAGGTTGATGAAATGCACCCAGAGTTCCAATGCATGCAAGTTTCGGGCCATGCGAGTTGCTGTGAGACATTCTGGGGTTGATTGCTTGGAATTATTGGAACGAAGCCGTTGCCAAGCTTCCATTCATGGCTCGGAATTCAACTAACACCACACATGCTCTGGGCTCTGGCTCGCTCCATCTGTTTGGTGTCGAGTCCCTTTCGGATTGTCAACGGGTGGGAAAGGACTGAGGAAAGCCATTCTCCCCTTCTGTTCACCAAGCCACCCAATCGTCTGGTTAGCCGCCAATAAGTAATTTTTCGCGGTCCATACTTGGTAGCAATGGCCCACCCCCTCCAAGAGCGGCGGAGCTGGGCGCATCAACGCCATCAACACCACACCACAATCTAGACTGCCAAGCTGGGGCTAGATGTTCAGCCCCAGGACTTTCTCGTCAAGGCACACCTATCAACGTCACGAAGCAACGCCACGACATGCAGGCCCTCCGCATTGGACATCGTGACCCCTGCTGCGTCCAATATCGAAGTGCCGTCAAGGGGGAGAGACGTGGGCAAAACCATGCGCTTTCGGATTGGGCACCCAAGCAGGCGGCATGCCGTCGGAGCGCAAGGCTGGCTGGCTGGCCGCCTGGGCTGTTTGATCAAAGAACACCGCCAACAAGTATCCGTCGCCGACGCGCTCTCGCGTCTTGCGTCTCGTGTTCCTCCGCAAATAGACGTTAACCATACCGAACACACAGATACGCTACGATGTTGATTGCGACGCCGTCACCGACGTCCACGCTCTCGCCGACCCTGGCCAGCGCGTACGGGCTTATCCAACCTCGCCAGACCGACTACTTTGGCGGCAGCGACGCGGATTGTTACGTATGGACCGACCCGTCTCAAGCCACTTACTCGGTGGACGTTGTTTCCATGGAGCTAACGTCGAGTTCACCAGAATTTCAACAATGGCCTTCAGTGTACGAGCATTCTCAGCGGCTGCTACGGCGACATCCTCGCAGCCACCGATTACAACTCGGCAGCGACAGCCTGTTTCTGCACCTATGGAATCTCATATCTCGACTGCTTTTATTCGCAAGTAGCCACGGGGACCTGTGCAAGTTACTATTTCGGATCCGCAGGCACGTCCAGGTCCGGCGCTGATTTGATACCAAGCTTGGCTAACACCGAGGCTATATAGGTTACGGCGACTACCAGCGGTCTTACTACTCCGAGTACTGTGGGAGCATTCCGCCCGGTGTCATGGCCCAAATCCAAGCCCCGTAAGGCTAGGCATTTCCCCTCTGTATCACTCCGGCTAACTGGTTCCTTAGAACTAGCGTCTCCTTAGATTTTGAGTACGTTCAATAGCCGTACTTCTGATACCCGTGAATGTGACTGATGGACGCTTTAGAACGGTAGATGTGGTCCGGGCTACAGGCGCTATTCAGCAACCCAACTATGGCCAGCCGCCCCAGTACCAAGGGGAGGGAGAACTTCTCAAAGGTCCGTGCAGCCAAACTGATTTCACGCTTGTTGATGCCGGCAGCACTGTGTACTATGGCGGCTTCGTGGGCTGCGTGAACGACAGGCCCGAGTGTTGTCCTTGGGCCGTAGGGACTCCGGCTTCGGCTGCGGCGGGGAGTGCTACTACCGACGGGGCTGCGATCAATGCCCGGGACAACACCGACTTCCCGACACCCGTCAACGGCGACTTGGCTGTGCTGGCGAGCTGTGCCGACGACTACTACTCCATTTCCGGCGGGTGCTGTCCCAAGTATGTGGCTGGCTCCCTGTCCGCCGCTTCGAGCGTTGCTAACTTGAATTAGCGGTTTTTGGCCTTTTACCAAGGCTGTAGGTGGCATCACGCCTTGTTGGAGTTCCGTTTCAACCGTCGAACCTCCTACCCTCACCCTTGAAAAGGACGCAAAGACGAAGGATAAGCCGACATCAGCCGTCGTCAACATCGTCTGGTCCATGCGCTTCGAGGTCGCAGATCCTGGGGGTGGCGGGCTTTCGACGGCGGCCAAAGCAGGAATTGGTGCAGGAGCGGGCGTTGCAGTCATTCTCATCGCTGGTCTTGCCATCTGCTTGTGGAGATCTCGCCGCAAGAACAAGAAGCTGGCCGAAGCTCAGCAACCAGCACCTCCAGCCCAAGCGCAGATGCAGCAACAGCAGCCGCCCTTTAGCCAACCCCAAACGATGCCACAAGCAAGTGTCATAAACGGTCAATACCCCCCGGGAGCCTTTCACCCAGGCATGGCAGCAATGCCAACGCATCCCCCCTCAGATCGCACCAGCACCGTGACAAGTGGGACCTCGGCATTCCCCGCTGTCCTCATTCCCCAGCACACGGGCACCTCTGGCGGCGGCGTGAGCGAACTCAGCTCTCAGAGCGGCCAGAACCTGTTGCACAACGGCCAGTCGGGTTACTACGCTGGAGGAGCCACCAACCCGCACATCCCCTACGGCGGTAGGAGCGGGACGGGCAGCCCAGCGGTAGGTACTAACGGGCAGGGCTATCCGGCACCGATCGCGGAGGCGGATGAGGGTCATCAGCAGCAACAATATCCTCAGTATGGCTACCAGCATCAACATCCGCAGCAATATCCGCCTCAAACACAACAACAACAACAACAACCACAACATTACCTGACACAGCAGCAGCAGCAGTACTATGGTGCTTCCCTGGTGCAGCAAATGCCACCTCAAGGACAGGGGCAGGGGCCGTACTTCCCTCATCCGCAGGCTGGATATGCGTACCCCCCGCAGCAACAACCAGTCCATTCGCAGAACGTGCCCGAGATGAGCGCCAGCAGGGAGGCGGATCCGCCTCAGGAGGTCATGGGTAGCCATATACAACATCATGCGGGTTAGAGGCATGCCGGACCGTGCTTTTTTTTTGTTTTCGTTGTGGCTTTTGGTTGTTGTTCATGTGCGGTTTTCGCCACGTAAGGGGTTGTAGGGGATGTAAGGGATGTAACATCTAGGCCGTGCCTGGCGTCAGGGGTTGGTGAGTGAGGCGAGTGTGCAGTGCTTTCGAGACGATCGATACCTAGGGATAATCATGAGGGGTGTATTTTGTGTCTTTGTTCTCCCTCCCTCTGCACCGTGTCCGTCATCGTTGGCTGCGCTGGCGTCCTGGCGTCCCGGGAATGCCGGCCTCCAACATCCGACATGTTGAACCACACCGGTTCACTGTGAACCATCAAACGGCCTGTGCGTTGGCTTGATATCTTTGGTACGGGCTTGATCCCCGGAACTAAAGCGATATCCGCACAAACGAGAGCCAATGATCTAGGCACCTGGAAATGTCGGTCAGGGCTCCCAGGGTCTCACCTTCTTGCACATCTCGGAGGAACTTACAGGCGTTTTCCCCAGAAAGTGTATACTTTCCGGCAATGAATAAGGCTCAGGTTATGTATGACAGACGAATATATGCTCTCTAGCGTCGATGTAAGGCCCCGTTCATCGGGATCGACTCAATCGAGAACTAATCTGGTAGTTATTCATTCGCAAGCAAAGCCTTGGTTGGTTTCCTAAACGGGCAATTGGAATTCTTTAGCAGCCAACCTTCCTAGGGAGGTTGAATGGTGGGGGCGTATATTTTTATGATTGGTTCGTCTGCCAGCCTGGTTCGGGAGTCTGGCTTTGGTTGGTCCGGTAAGGCACTTCACGACCTCCCCGCTGCTCCCTCCCTTACTGCCGTGGGATGGGGGATATGCTGTACAACCCGAAGGCACCCAGTGAATGAAGACGAGGGGCCTTGGTCGGGGCGCTGCTTTGCTCGCTGACCCAATAGGGGATTTTCAAAACTTCATCGGTGGCTCGGAGCAAATTGTTCCTTGCTTCAACTTGGACAGAACCAAGCTGCCTCGGGTCTTATTTCTGCCTTCCTTCAAGTTTCTCAGCATGCTCACTTCGTACCATCCTCAAAATCTCCGTTTGGGATGCTAGCTAACTAGCTAGCTACCAACCTTGTTTCTGCCGCACCATAACAACTCCACTGGTGAAGGCACGAGTTGTGTTTTCATGATTCTTGGTTTCACATGTTGGCGGCCATGATGACTGACCCCTTAGGACGCAGTCCTCCCGCTATGATGCAGATGGGCCGAGGCACCTGTGAAGGGCACACAGCGACGGACGGCCCTGGGGCATGGTCCAAGTTCATCGAATATAAAAGTACCGTCTTTCAATATTCATCACCCAAACCGGAAACAAAGCTAACAGAGAAGCGAACAGCTGAGCGCACACACACTGGATTCTCCCCTCTGTTTTCGGCCGAAGACAATGAGAGTAGCTATTCCTACCCCAGCATTACTTCCAAGCCGGGCTACCAAGAGTACCCCGAGCCTATCAAAGAGTACGGCGAGCGTCGGGGGTGGGAGTGGTCGCCAGAAGATGGAGATTATGTTGTGAAAGGGCAAGGCAAGCGGATGGTCCAGGGTTATTCGCAAAGAAAAAGAAGAACTAACACGGGATAAGACGGTAAACGAGAGCTGTTCACAGAACACCAGATAGCTGGAGTGCCGCCCCCGGCTCCAGCAAGCTCAGGTCCTGCCCATAACATCACACATCCCGACCGCGGAGGAGAAACACAACCCCCCGGAAACTCGCCGGAGCGCAGGGTGAACTGCATCCCAAGGCCGACAATATCTCAGCCACAAAGACCATCATATGAAGAACCACTAGGTCCTGGTATGTCTGATACTCCCTTCCGCAGCAGAAGCCCCCTAAAACCCTAATCTGCAGGTTCTGATATCAATTTTCTCAGAGTTCAGCGCCATAGCTAAGCCCAAACGCTTCTTTTGTACTGGCCGCGTCTTTGCGACAGTCTGGTTTGAGCCCAGCACCGAAGACATACTCCAGCAGCAACCCAAGCCCAGGGAGTGGTCGAGCGTTTGTCCGGCTTTTCACGGACAAAAGCCCGTGGCCAAGATTCGCTGGTTTGTCGTTGTAAAGCGGCGGCTGCACCATTCACTGTGCTTCACGATTACAACGTACGCGGGGAAGGCCGCCAGCAGGACAACCCGCGGCCGGGCGGGGGATCATGCCGTGTTATTCAGGGTGGGTATTCAGCCCGAGGCCCCTGATGACGACGAGGACATCACTCGGGGTCCTATTGGTATCATTGTCGAGGACGCCGAATACTACATCTCGCCGTTTGCGAGGCTTGACTGCGGGAGGATTTACACCGTCGAGGATAACCTGAAGGTTGCTAAAGTCGGGAGAGTGCACCGGGACTTTTTGCCCGCGTTAGAGCAGTACTACAGGGACATTGTGTTGTAATAATAGGCGCGGCATCGCCAAAGAAAAGGGGTTGAGAGCATGGATGGGTCGGGGAGCATTGCTCTGGCGTTTGGTGTTTTATTAGAATCGCCCAACTTTTAGGATAAATGAGTAGGTACACACAAACAAGTAGTAACAAGCAATAGATTGTAACCTACCGTTGGTCGCTAGTTGGAACTTCTTGTCCTTAAGTGAACACCTCAACACCTATTTCCATGTTCCCGTACTCTTTGTTTCACGACCATTCACTCCCTCATGTACCCAACTAACCCCTAGAAATCCTGCACTCCCGGTCTCCCCACACAGCACCCTCTCTCTCCCTCCTTCTCCCCTACCCCCCTCCCCCCGATCCCCGCCGCTCCGCCCCGTCCCACTCTCCCCAGCACTCTCCCCACTGTCCGCCCACCCCGGATCCTCGTCCTCGAACCAAGCCTCCTCCCTCTCCTCACGCTCCAGCACGTCATACTCGTCGTCGGCGTCCACCGGCGCATAGTCAAAGTCGGCATCCTCACCGCGCACAAAACGGTCCCGCAGAAATTCCTCCCACTGCGCGCGGCCTTCGGCGCGGGTTTTGGGTGGGGGGGCCAGGGACGCGGTTTGGGATGCGGTTAGGGCGCTGAAGGGGGACGGGGACGGGGATTGGGTGGGGTTGGGGGCTTCCGTTCCGTTTGTTGTTGTTGTTGATGATGTTGTTGTTTCTATCACAGTCGTGGTGGTGGTGATGGCGATGGAGTCGTCTTGGTTTCTTTCGACGGTCTGCTCTCGCAATTTGGCTAACCGCTCCTCGCCCCGGAGAAGGGAACCCTCCAGCACGCGGGCGTAGCCCTTCTTACGGCCTTCAGCCTCGCGCTCTGAGGGAGTTTGGAAGCGCCGGATGAGGGAGTCGTAGAGGAGGGGGTCTGAGAATGGATTAACATTGAATTCCTTGAGTCGTGGGATATACTTCTTCTCACCTGCAAGTTCATGTTCATTTGATTCAAAATACTTACCGTGTTTCTCCAGGTATGCCCTTCTCCGATTCTGTACTCGGATCTGGGCCAAGCGACCTGGGGATCTTGGTGACCGTGGTCGGGGTTGTGAGAATGAAAGTGGTGTTGACGGGGGGGAATCGAACCGTGGAGCCATGACGACAAAAAAAGGGTGAAATGTGTTTTGAGAAGCTAAGATGGTGTCTAGGCGTGAGGCATGGAGGTACGTATTTAAAAACCAATATGTGCAACGTTTGAGATAACTCGGGCTGACAGGGATGAATCGAGGTGGGATCGAGGGTGGCAAATGTTTTGATGATGGATGAGTTCAAGAGAGAGAGAGAGAGACAGCGTTAATTTGTGCAATCCCAGTGAGAGTTGACCCACTAACTAGAGCCTACAGGTAGGTCGGACACTAACAGCGCTGTCGTTGCGTTGCGGGCTGCGGGGCTTCAGGGGTCCAAACGTCGAGTCGACAAACAACACCAATTTCTTCTCTCTATCCTTGAACCCGTCCCTTCGGTACCTTTGAACAAATATTTTAACACAGTATTAACATTTATTGATAGGTATTAGCTCATCTAACAAGGTGTAATCCAACACAAATAACCCGACGCCATGGTACAAACCCCCCACAATAACCAACACTCATAGCTACCTACGTATGGTCTGGTACCTATCATGACAACCAGGGAACCAGTAATCGTTGCCCCGTATTCCCGGCCAGATTCTCTAGAGCGCCGTACACAAACAATCCAGGCATATCACTCCGAGGGCTCGTCAAGCAGCCATGATACTCCTGCCGCCGTCGGCAGTCGTCCGGTTGCGGATGCGCACCTTCAGCACGCCATGAGCCAGCCGTCTAACTTCCCCCAGCCCGCTCGCCTCGCCGTCCTTCTTCTTCTTGACTCCGATAATGGCACTCGGCGCAAACATAAGCGCCTCGCCGACCCTCAAGTCCACAATCCTCGAGAGCAACTCCAGCGCCGGGTCCGCATCACCCAGAGTCAGCACCGCGGCGCCGTCAATCCCTTCCTCCTCGTCCTCACCACTCGAGTTCAACCTCCTAGCCTTCTCGAGCAGCTTACCACCAGACGACATCCCCACGAGATGCTTCTTCAGCGCACTCAGCCAGTCCGGCGACGTGAACCTATGGACGACCGTGACGCTGCACAGATCCAGTAGCTTGGGGCTGATGGTGGGTTCTTGCGTGGAGATTATTACCCGTGCGCCGATGTGCCGTTGTAGGCGGATAGTCGCCAGTAGCGCCTCGGTCAGCGCGGCGCATTCCTGCGACTCGGTCATGTACTTGTGCGCCTCGTCGAGGGCGACGACGCGACCGACGGCGGCCGGGTCCTGTTCCAGGAACAGTGACAAGCAGATGTTAAAGAGCGAGCACGCCATCTCGGGGGTGACGCAGGGGCACGACAGGTCGACAATGGTGAGGTGACCGTTGTGAGGTTTCCAGGAGGTACCCGGCGCTATGGTGACTCGGCGTGATCGGGGTGTTCGCGGCCCCTGAAACATGTCGAAGGCTTTAGCCTGGTCCTCGACCATGAAAGACTCAAGAGTTTCGAGGCGTTGCTTCAGCGGTGACAGTTGCATCTCTGTGAGATTCTCCAGAGCGAGCTTTTGCTTGAACGCCGTGTAGTTGAACCCGGTATCGCTCTTTTGTTGTTCCACACGCAGGTCACGGAGAATGCGCTGGGCGACGTGTAGGTACAAGGGCAAATTCCCACCTGTGGTGACGGCCATTAGGTCTAGCATTCGCTTCGTGTTGAGATCGGACTGGTTGAGCCGCAACTCCTCAACCTTGATGTTGGGAAACTTGTTGTAAAGGCGCTGGCATTCGGTCAACACGTGGGCTGTGGATCATGGAGGAAGAGGAAACTCACCTGCATGGTACGGATGTTCGTTGGCGGACACAAGACCCGGACCTTGATGTTTTTGTTGGAGGACAGCCAGGCCACCTCGCAAGGAGAACCGCCTGAGTCCGAGATGAACGTGTCGTAGTGAAATACGATGCCCGTCAAGGGCCGGGGCAGAACATTCGCCTTGCATGGGGCGAGGGCGTTCTCCAACAAACATGACAAGGTGTGGCTCTTGCCGGACCCTTGGCTACCGCAAATGAAGTAGCTGGAGGGGGCAGCGATGTTCCAGAAGACCCGCGGGTCAGTGGCGCCGCCATCAGTGCTGCCGGTCAGGTCGCCAGCCAATAGACCATACTGGCTGAAAGGTTGCTCCATCTCAGCGCCAGCAAGCGTGAGGGCATACTTGCGGACGGCTTCCGTGAAGATGGGCGTCGTTTTGATTTCGTTGAGTTCATCGATCTCGGGACGCCGCTGGAGTAGGGCCAGATGGGCGCCGAATGCGGCCTCTTCGCTGCCGCTGAGGTCGGACGCGGAACTTGACTCGTCATCGCTGGATTTCTCACTCGTTTCCTCGCTTGTGGAATCCTCATCTTCCGCAGTTGGGGACGCGGCTTTGCTCTTGCCAGATAGGGAGGCAGCAGACAGTGACGCCGCCTTGTCGCTCGCCGCACTCTTAGGCTTCATTTTCCAAGCCATAAGGTCCGCCATACTGCCTGTGAGGCTATTCATTGACTGAGACCGACTACCGGAATCCGAGGATCCGCTTCCGCCAGTGTCGCTGGGATACTGGGGACTGGTAAAGTTAAAGGTCGGAATAGAGAGCAAGGGCGGCTTCGGTGTAGCAGACGGGCGTTGAATGGAAGTAACCCCAGGAGCTCCGGCAGTAAAGGTAAATGAAGAAGTGCTGGTGCCAAAGATGGACCCGGCTGGAGAAGGAGAGACGTCGGAAGGTTTCGAGATGAAGGTTTGGTTGGTCTGGCTGAAGAGAGAAGCCCGCTTGCGCTCTCGATTTGTTTCCTGCCCGGGACCGTGGCCGGAGGGGGACGTTGTGAACCTGGCTTTGGGCGCCATACTGAAAACTTATAGCTGGGCAAGGCCGTTGTATGAGAGATACCGCGTTATTGTCATTTGGCACAAAAAGTGGGCTTGGAGGCTGATGGACAAACGCAACAATTGGCGAGCAAGCAAGGCAGAAGGAGCGAAGACGGCAACTTGCAGGATAGAAAGAGCGAGCGGGAAGCCGAGTGGAAAAATAAAAGACAAAAAAAAAAGAAGAAGAAAGAGTCAATGAGTGGAGTTGTTGTTGATCGAGATGGTAAGCAGGGGGGGTCTGGTCCTGGTTACTGCTGCTTGGGGAAATTTTCTCTTTCCCGAATGGGATAAACAAAGGGCGATAATCGACTTACACAGTACACAGCACAGCTCAGACGACGGAAATTCGTGACTGCAGATACCCGCTGACTAGCATCGAGACGACAAGCTCTACGAAGTAACACGGGGATTTATTCCCGGGATTGTGTTGTTGCCATGCAACGGGCCATCAATCAAAACCTTTGGGGCAAACGTAAGGTTTAAAGTTGGTCGGTTAGTTATTTCATGTGTTCTACTACCCATGGAAAGCTAGCAAAAAACAAGTACCAAGTATGGATACCTCTATGCTTACTTCAACGGGACTTTTCACCCCATAGGTTTCCCTGGACTCGTTTCTCTTCACCTCATGTATGTGGCTTTGCAAGTATTTACGGGATTCAATCTCAGGCTCATAAGTCCAGCGTGCTTTGTTAAAGAAAATCTAATTTGTGTGCAATGAGTCTCTTTCTGTGGTTTGTTGGTTGTGTGACGGCTCCTAAGCCTGACCTGTCTAGGCACGGTTTGAATCGGGGCACGTTGTATCGAAGAATGAGACGTTGTTTCAATCAACATTGACAACCACTTGTTGTTGCCGGGCACCTCCAGCTGTAGTGTACATGGAATTAGCCACAAAAATACGCCTCTCGAGCCGGAGGACGAGAAATCGGTTTGGTCTCTCTTCCAGGTCCAAGTTACAAACGGAGACTCATCAACGACCCCTTGTGGCATGTTTTCACAAAAAGGCTCGCGATGCATAAAAACGGATCTCCAAATTATGCTTGTCAATTCTGCAACAGCACTGATTTGTCCATTCCGTCCATGCCTTGCACAATCGAGAGCTCCGATTGGCAAGCGGAGCTTCTGCAACGGCCGGGCGGGGGTTGTGTTCCGCCAAGACCCACCATCCCTACCTCTGCCTATCGCTCAACCCAAAGCTCCTCGAAGGCAAAGAGCTCTCAGCGGGAAGGCAAAGCTCCCGTTTGCCAAAAGACACACATCATCACAACACAACAGCTCAGAGGCCTTCGTCTTTGACCTGAATTGCTCTATTTTGCAGCGGAAATGCCACGGTTTTCTTCCGGGCTCTGAACCCCAGAGACACTGGCAACCACGGCCTGTGGCCTCGCACTGGAACCGGCCTGAGCGCCGTGAGCCAGCATTCTGGGCTCATCCATCTTTGGGTTCTCCGGCATGGGAGACTTCAGATCTAAGTTGCGGGCTAGAATTTCGCGACGGCATTCGGGCATCCCGCCGCTCCCGTCCAGCAGAAATGGCAACGCCAGCAGCAATAGCACCAAGAGCGTGGAGCCCAGCTCTCCGGCGAGCGCCCACCGCGTCGATGACGCCGAGACAGTGGCCGCCGCTCCCGAGAACCAGGATGGCAGCCACACCCGGCAAGCCACGGGATCATCCGAGGAGCAATTGAAACAAGGCGCAAAGCAGCAGCAACCAGGCGGAGTGCTTGCCAAAGTCAGCGATGCAAGCAACGGAAGGGACGGCGATGGTGTTACGGGTTCTGGCAGTGCTGCGGTCAGCCAGAACCCAGAAAGTGGCCCGAATCCCACTAACAATAGCCTGCCATTGCCCGCCTCACCAGGCCCCGGCAAAAGCGATGGCCCCGGCAATGATCGCCGCATCCTGACAGCCAGCGAACCCTTCAGTGGCAACAAAAATCCAGCCGATGCCCTTCAGCAATTGTCCCAGTCGTTGCCGCCGTCGCCAACTACCCGTCCCTCGCCCGCCGATGAGCCCAAACCCAAAGCGCACAGAGTCTCCACCGATGTTGCCCGCCGAGCCCGAGTCAGCGACCCGCCCGTGAGCTCAGACCTGTCTAGCCCGGGCTCTCGACCCGCTGCCTCTGGCCGTCCCTCCTTCACCCTTCACGACCCTGTGGACCCGGCGTTGAGCATTCAATTGCGCCCGTCGAACCCGCCGAATCCGACGAGCCCTCGTCCGCCCGCGCCGCCGAGACGGCAGAGCCTGCTACCTAACCGACAAACGTCGCTGATTCGGACGCTGCTGAACGCTGGGCAGACTGATGACCTCGACCAGAGCGCCTCGGATCAACTGCCGCCCATCAGCCCGACCATGGCTACACGCAAGCTCTGGGTGAAGCGGCCAGGCGCTTCTGCCACCTTGGTCACTGTTAACGAAGAGGACCTAGTTGACGACGTCCGCGAATTGATCCTCCGGAAGTATGGCAATACGCTCGGCCGCCAGTTCGATGCACCCGATTTGACGTTGCGCATCGTGCCCCGCGAGACCCAGAGACAAGAACGTATCTTGGGGCCTGAAGAGCCAATGGCTCGTACCTTGGATGCATATTTTCCCGGTGGACAGTCGGTAGACGAGGCGTTGCTTATCGACGTACCGCATCGCCGCACGCCGCGCGCCTCCCCGAGAAATGGCCCTCCGCATGCACAACACCTCACCTCGGTCAGCTACGAAGAAATGCGGCCCCTCGAGGGGAGCACCGATTACTTTGGGCCCGGTGCCGTTGCCCATATCCCCGTTACACTCGCTGGCGCCGCGAACGGCACCACCCATTCCATATCAGTTTTGAACACAGGGCAAGTTCCTCAAATTCCCTCCCCCGGCGGGACTACACGAACACGGCCTTACCGGGACCGGCCCGATAGGCCACGGCTTGGGAGACAGCACACGTCGTCCCCTACCATTCTCAACGTTGTCGGCGCCGGCGGGCACACGGCCACCATCGCCGTTGCGACCAACCACGGTATGCAGCAAGCGTCTTCGATTACGCGTTCCAGGACTCATTCAAATGCTTCTTCAGAACAGACGAACACCGGACAGCCCGCCCCGCCCGCACCCCCCATACCGACACCCCCGACCCAGGAACCGACGGCTGCACCTATTCCCCGAACTGCCACACCCCCGCCGCCGAGAGCGGCTTCACCTCGCCCTCCTCCTACCAGCCGGCCAAAGAAGAAGAAGACGGCCGAAGCTCCCGCGTTACCAGCAGGCATGCTCAACGGCGGCGTGCCGCCAATCAATGTACTGATTGTCGAAGATAACATTATCAACTTACGACTCCTGGAAGCGTTCGTCAAGCGGTTGAAGGTGCGCTGGCAGACTGCTATGAACGGTCGCGAGGCTGTCACCAAGTGGCGTGCCGGCGGCTTCCATCTGGTATTGATGGACATCCAGCTGCCCGTCATGAGCGGGCTTGAAGCCACTCGCGAGATCCGCCGGCTCGAGCGCACAAACTCGATTGGCGCGTTCTCAACCGCGAGCAACGGCAATAACAGCAACAACACCAACGGGGGTGAGCCAGATGAATCGAAAAAGGAGATGCCAGAGGAAGATAAGCTTCAAAACAGGGAGATGTTTAAAAGCCCAGTCATCATTGTCGCCTTGACGGCGAGCTCCCTGCAAAGTGATCGTCACGAGGCGTTGGCTGCAGGCTGCAATGACTTCTTGACTAAGGTATGTCGGGTTCATGATCCCACATGGAGTATTTGCTAACGGTACCTTCCAGCCGGTCACCTATGTTTGGCTCGAACGCAAAGTCATGGAATGGGGCTGCATGCAGGCATTAATCGACTATGACGGCTGGCGGAAGTGGAAGTCGTACACCTCGAACCCGGCACCGAAGCCAGAGATCGAGGAGGCTTCTGCGAAGAAGGCCAAAACCAAGAAGAACCGGGCGGCTCCCAATAGTTCCTCCTCGGACGGCCAGTGAGCGCGCTGCCTCAGTGCTCTTCGTCACTAAAACACCTCTCTCCTGGCTGCGGGAATGCGGCCGCGTGTTTAAACTATGCATTGATCCCGTGGGTATGCTCTGTATAGCCTACCCCCTATCTGGCTTCTGGCGGATGCCGCCCAGCCAACACACACCCGTGGTCGCAGCGGCTCATCGGCCCTGAAGACCAAAAGCTATGTCTATTGCTCGAGATGACAGGGAAATTTGAAAACAATGCGTCGGAAGTGTATCAATGAAAGCGTCCGCAAAAGACGAATATTGTGGGAGGAAACGGTTGATCTAAATGTTAGGCCGGAGACCTAGGACCTAATGAGTTGGGGCTTTGGAACATACGCGATGGAACTGCACAATATCTAGGAACAATGGAATATACCCTGAATTGTACCAAAACGATAAGCTCCTGTGTTTTCAAATAGAGCTTTCATATGGTTCCTCATCACGCTCTAGGATTGGCAGCTGGGGCGAGGAGGCCGAGGAGGCAAGCCATTGAGATGGCATCGTTCGCAGACCCTAACCCTGTACCACGTCCAGTCGTTGGATCGGGAGGTTTAGCTGGCCTCCGATTGGATGCACCGTTGGTCTTGCTCCCCGGTTCCCGCATTCATGAAAATTCCGACCACAATCCCGAGCTCAACCTCCATCTTCCGCACCCGACCCAGACAACCACCACAACCATGCCACCCCGGATACGCGGTAGCAGCTGCCAGCCGCAACTGCTTCTCAACTACCTCGAGCCAGCGTCATCATCCATATTACCATCAGCCGCCATCATCCCACTACACAGGCCAACGGCGTCGTTGCCAAAATGCAACCGGGCCTTCTCCACGACGCCAGCGCCACAAATAACGAAACTGCGGCGGGCGTTCAAGGAATGGTGCGAGGAAAATGAGGAGATGTTTCGCCAACACCCCCGGGACCGCCATATGAACTACATTACCACCGGCTCTAGGCCGTTCCCCAACAATCCCAACTTCCGAAGCGAACCCGTGTTATCGAGTGAGGCACGCAAGATGATCTGGGAGGCCATCATGGTGAAGGGCATGCCGCTTAAAGCCGTGTCGGCCGAGTTCCATGTGGACATGCGCCGCGTCGCGGCGGTGGTGAGGATGATGGAGATTGAGAAGAAGTATGAGCGTGAGGTGAGTTATCTTACCCTT
Source organism: Chaetomium globosum CBS 148.51 (assembly GCF_000143365.1). NCBI lineage: Eukaryota > Fungi > Ascomycota > Sordariomycetes > Sordariales > Chaetomiaceae > Chaetomium > Chaetomium globosum. The sequence continues at coordinate 4,181,777 of NT_165978.1, forward strand.
CTCTTCTCTTCTCCCCGCCCCTCCCCACCTGATGATATGCAACAAAAATTCGATTAGTCTTGAAGACTTAACCGTGGTTATAATGCTCAATGTCTGATGGAATTTATCGCCGCTTGCTATTTTCATTGCCTACTCTGTCTCTGTATCAGGTAACTAACACCTGCCGTCAGGGCCAACCCCTCGCCCATGCCTACGCCCGCGCCATAGAAAAGATGCTTCCCCGCCAAGACCTTCGGGATGGCGAAGACAAGTTCGAGCCCATCAACGACATCCATGTGCACAGTCACACAATGCAGCAATTATTCGTCCCGACGTCGGAGTCGCGCGAGTTCACGCGCGCCGACGCAGCCAAGGCGTTCGGCGAGCACATTCTGCCGCCGGACGCCAAGATGCGCATTCCCGAGCTTGTGCAGATGGAGAAGAACATCGCCGAGGGCATGGATGAACGCGAGGCGCGCGGGCACTTTATCAAGGAGGCGGCCGAGAGCGAGCAGGCATTTGCGGAGAAGCAGCGCGCGCGCGCGGTCGCCGCTGAGGGGCGCAAGACGCGCGTCAACACGGGCAGGTTCGAGTTTCGGTTTGAGAAGATCAATGCCGAAGACGTGGGCCCTACGGGCCGCGCGCGGAAGGCCGTGGGCTGGCGGTACGGCGCGCCGCATATGGACCGCAGGAGAGGCGAAGTCAAGATCCCGACACACGTGGGGTAAGGCCTTGGGCCGATCATGGGGGTCAGAGTCATTTCAGGAAGCCGGTGCGTGTATGTATTTAGGGCAGCTTCACCAACGGCAAGCCCTTGTATGAATTATTACTTAGTCTGGGATAGTCCAGACGAAGTCCGCAGAAAGCGGCCTTGCTACCTTTGTATAGCAACTATATCTTGTATTGTAACCAATCAAACAATCTAAGGCCGGGGTTGAGCCGCTAGCCCGGCGGCGTGGCTCCTCCAATCCAGCGACTCCTCCCCCTCGGCCAGATCGACGACTAGGTTCCGCCGGATTTGCTCGACACTTTCGGGGGACACGCCGAGGCGGTCGACGACGTAGCTCTCCACGGACCCGTACCGCTCGCGGATCATGGCCAGCGTGCCGAGCATGTATTCACTCCTGCGATGGCTAGTCAGCGAAACACACGCTGCTCCCAAGCCCCTGTATACCAGTCCGGCTTCTCACAGCAGCGACCGCAACAACAGATAGCAGGCAGCGAAGGAACCAAGCACCAGACGAGCACCCACAAATTACCCCGCTAAAAGTAACCACGAAAGGAAGGCAAACCAGGCATCGAGAAAGAAAGAGGGAGAAAAGAAAAGGCAAAACTTACCGCGCGCTCACCATCCTCTCGGCGCGCTTCCGGTCCCCAAACAGCGCCTCCCCACGAATCAGGTGCTGCACGATCTCCTCCTTGCGCGGCGCCAGGCCGAGGTCGGTCAGGCTGTACTCCTGGGCGATGGTGGCGTCGTCGAGACCGCAGAGCGAGAGGATGAGTGCTATTAAAACGCCCGTTCCTTTGTTTTTGGGTTAGATTTTGGTAAAGGGGGGGGGCGGGGGTAGTAGGCTGGCCGTGGAGACGGGGTTATGGATGGATGGTGGAAGGCTGGGGGGTCGACGAGTACATACTGTCCTTGCCGGCGGTGCAGTGCACCAGTAGCGGGGAGGGCGCCGCCGACGAAGCGATGTGCTCGAGAACGGTGCGGAAGGGCGAGTGTGGATGGTCCGGATCGGCAGCGGAGTCGAGGATCGTGGCGTAGGCGTTTACAAAACCCTGTATCTGCTGTCAGTATCGGTTGAGCTGATGCAAGATGAAAAATCTCTGTCTCTCTGTGTGTGAAGGCGTGGGGGGCGTGCCGTTCCCAAACCCCCCCGGGAGTTTCGGAAAGGGGCGCGGGTAACGGCGGGCTGCCATTGTGTAGACAACGCTTCCCATGCGTATTTGCCTCTTTTCCCTCATTCCCGGCGTGGCCGCCCCCTCCACCCCTCCCTCCTGCAAGCCAGCCTTGTGGCTCCCTGCAGTCACAACGGTCCGCGCCTGCAGCACCCACCGGGCCCGTTGCGATTTGCGGCTGGTAAGAGCTTGGGTATGTGCATCTCGACTAACCTTGGCCCCGTCACTATAGTCCCGGAAGCGCGTCGCTAAAGCCTCGGGGCTATAGTCCTTGTCCAAGAAGACGGGCACAAACACCCGGGCGGCGCCCTCCCAGGTCTTCGGCGGGTGGTTGCCGCTCTTTGCAAGCTCGGGGACTGACCGAAGATCGAATACGTGGGTGATGCCCAGTGGCCGCAGTACGGCGACGCCCTCGTCCTCGAGCTTGGTCAGGTCGGCGGAGCGGTAGAGCACGCCGCGCCTGATGGCCTTGCCCGGTTGGCCTTCGATGGCATAACCCCCGGCATCTCGTAGGTTGGCGAGACCTGGGACATGTATGAAAGGAGGCGAGGGTAAGTCGATGTGAGCCATTGCTTGGTCTGTTTCCGGACCTGTCTCCGGACCTGTCTCCGGACCTGTCACGTTGGCTAGGACCAATAATTCGGAAGCGGTTCAGTAGATGCAAGATGAATGAAGATCTGGTTGCGCTGGTTGGGCAATTTCAGTTCAGTGCTCAGGCTCCCAGTCTGATATCTCAGCTTTTGTATTGGGTATCTAGGTTGAGTGGGAGTAGGTGAGAGCGGCCAATACCTCGGGTAGAATGGGGGGGGGGGGGGGGTTTGAGAGGGGTGCCGAGTCTGTGGAAGACCCAAGTGTGTGGGGGTCGCCAATGGTAGACTGCTTGTTGGGGGCGTGTTGTGCGTGTTTACTCTAGCCTGTGCATAGGGGTTTGCTGCCCACTGTCGCAGTCTCCACCTAAGGTACCTACCTACCTGAGGTTGACAGCTCACAAGACAGCTCACAAGGCCTTCCCGTTCCAACCACTCTTTCACCTCATGATCACAGCAGTGGCAAATTGTAAATTCGACACTGGACAAACTACAACCGCATTTGTGCCCAATGGCGGCGGCCTCCCCCAATTGACCACTCACCAAACAAACAGATAGCCCAATCAAGGAGCTGAGCGAAGGAGGCGTTTCACAAATCACCTGCAGCCCGATTTGCGAGATTGCCCCGCATGAGCCGCAAGACCCCAACAGATTCCCCAACAGACTTTTGACTTCCCTCGGCGATGAACAACTCACTCAAACCTAAAGCATGGTGGTTTCAGGAATCGGTGAGGGCTATGGTCGCAATTCTGTTTGTCCTTTGTCGCCTTGCCAGCCCACCCTTGATTTAGCACTGCGCTTCGCCCAGCCTGGTGGGGGGCTGTTGCCTGGACCGACGAGGAAGGTCAAATTGCAGTTGCGAGACAGTCTGGAACAAATCCACGTTGTTGAGGCTGAGTGTCTAAGACATCCCTATCAGGTACGAAGTACCTGGGTAGGTAAGACAAGGCAGTTAAGGGAGTTATGCCTTTTTTCCCGGCCATGCTTCAACGTGGCTAGGTAAGTACCTAAGGTACCTAGTGTAGAGCCTGGGAATGAGCCTTACGGGTGGACTGTATGTGCCTGGGCAACTTTAGTGCGAGCGATTTCCTCATGCCCATTTCAAGCCAACCACGAGGAACCGCTCCGAGGATCTCCAGCTCCGCGACCATACAACCTTTCACCTTCTTGAGTTGAGTGCCGAGACAACGGAAGGCAAAGGTAAATACGAAGGAGCAGAGGGTGACTTCGCCCGCAAGTCCCATTCTCCTAGCTTTTTCAGGAGTTGTCATGCCTGAGACTTGTGTGCCAGTGGGAGCTGCGGGAACCTATGCAGCCACCCCTGAATGTTATCCATGAAGAACGGTGATGCCACAGCCGGGATTGACTTTGCAGTTGCTCAACGAGCCAGAGAGGAATGTATAAAACTAGGAAATAGCGAAAATCTATACTGTTTCTTCTAATGCCGTCTGCCATCGCTGCAATGCGTCTCTGATGAGTTCTGGCCAAGTCTATCCGAAACGCCGGCGCACAGATGTTCAAAACCACCGAACCCCAAAAACCAAACAAGCCCCGCCTCCCCCCAGCAACATGTTCAGGGATCGATGCGAGCCAAAGGGCCGGGTAACCACCGTGTGATGCCGAAGCCTGCATATACAGTGACACAAACCGGAAAAGAAAGTGAAAGACAAAACAGCCCAAAACCCAAAGAACTCACCCCCCACCCGCAACCCGCCCAGGGGCACCTTTCAGTCGAACTACCCGAACCCAGACTAAGCGAGTAGCCCCGCTCATATCCAAACGCCCGGCGAAAACACAGCGGGGGGAGGAGAGAACATCTGCCGCCATTCTTGTCGTTGTGATGCTGATAGCAGTGCCGGATCCAGAACCCGTCCCGCGGGAGGAAGATCTCGAGGGCGTGTGATGCTGTCAACGCCATGGCGGAGCGATGGCCGCTCCTTTCCGCTCTTGTCGTGTGTTGTGTGTCGGGACGGCACTGGGTCAACCATCATGATCGTTGTCGTCCTGATCTTGGACTGCGCCGTATAGCGCGCCCAGGTTTAGCGGCCGGCGAGGACGTCATGAGTCTCCTGGGTGCAGTGGCCAACGCCGAATCCGTGGTGGCAGTTGATGCATTGGACGGCGGTCGCCGCGTTAGCCGTCCATTTGCAGTTGCAACAAACCCAGAGGGTGGTGCGGACATAAGCAGGCGGCTGGATTTTAGGGGTGATTAGCATGAAATGGACTCTCCCGGTTGAGCTTCGATGAGAGGTGTACTCACTGCCATCTCTGCTGGTGGTATGGAAGGAGTCTGTCCGGAGATTAAATAAACGGGCTGGAGTTGAAGGAGGTTGGTAGCTGCAGTGTGGTGAAGACTTCGATGTTCTATATCCTCTTAGTTTGAGTGCACGCGGCGCCCTTTTAAGTCCTCAGTTTTTCCCATTGTAGGCGACACAATGCTCTGACCTAGCTGTTCACCCCTGCCCTGGGCAGTCGCAGCGACGTTCCCAGACCGACGAGAAGCCTAATGTCCAATCGAGGCATGATGAGGCAATCTCAGACCAAATTCCAAACAGATTCCCCAAGAATGGACGACTGATAGGCGTTCGTGGAAGGGCATGTGAAGTCGGTGAGCTGGAGGTAAGGAGTAGTGGAGGCAGGACAACGGTAGCAGGGCACTTATGATTGCCCCGTCGACTTTTGGCAGAGGGAAAGGCTCGGTGAGCGCGGGTCCTTGCTTTCTGTATGGCTGAGAATCTTTCGCCTGGCCGAGTTCGAGCACGAGCGCACCGCGGACCATGACCCATCACCAAAGCCATGATGAAAACGGTATTTGTTAACTGGAGACCAATCTGTGTAAGATGGCTGAGTGTTAATGTGGTCCAAATATGCGACAACGGCGGGCGGCGGCTTAGTGCCGCCCCAGCGAGATTTTCCTACCCCCCGGCCAGGACCAAGAGCCAAAACGAAACCGGTGCGAGGACCAACCATGACGCTTCTTCGTCCGCGGTCCATTGGCGAAGACAGGAGGAGCTATTCGGAACGAGAAGCAAGTAATGGCAGAGAATAGGCTTTCTAGGATTCATTGTCAGCACTTGGCTGTGACGATAGTGTCTCGGCGCCTTCTCCGTTTACATCGCTCCCATCAACGACCTTTTGGAGCCGACTCAAAAAACGGCGACGATTTGATGCGAAAAGCGATGGAACAACCTCGATGGGGTGGGTCTAGGGCTGAACAAGTCCGGTGCCCTGTCCTTTCGTCATCCTTTTGTTGCCCTTAGGTTTCGTTCGTTGTCGGGTTGTAGGCGTAACAATCGTTGTAAATCCGACCGAAGATGCTAATTTCCCGATTCCCATAAGCACGTTGAAGGCAAAAACTTGGGTGGCAACGACCTGGAAGCACAGGCAAGGTTGATTGGTCCTAGCGCACTGGACAGCGCAGCACCTCTAGTGAGAGGAAACGCCAGTGGGCCCAGCTTCGCCGTCTTGGTGGTTGTACACAAATCTGCTGAGGCGGAAGGCATGGAGTCTCGCTGTCCGAGGCCTCCAGGGTTTCCAAGGTATGGTCCATGGGTCCCACAACAACGAAAGCCCATGAACGGGAGAAGGCGGACCTTGAAGCTCTTTTAATCCAAACCAGCACATCGGAGAGAGCGAAAGGCTGAAGAGAGCAGAGCCTCATGCCTAGCTAAAATAGAAAGATCTCTAGTTGCGTGGGCTCGCTGCCGCCCAGAACACGTTGTCCGCCCTCACAAGGCCGAGGTGGGTGTTGGAGAGATGGGTCGGACTGGCCTGCTGTGCCCTCCCCTATGGAATGTGAGGGGGGACAGGGCGCCATTCGCATTCGGCGTGAATGCGCCACGGTCTCCGGTAAGGAAATGCGGTCGATATTGGGAGGTGCCCGACAGAACTAGACAGGGGAGACAAGGCTGTAGGTCGTTGAACTTTCGGTGTGGCTTGGTAGGTGGTGGGGAGGCAGGTGCCTGGTGCCCAGGTACGTGGGTACCTCCCTGCCTGGGTAGGTCTGCAGCAGGTCTTGAACTTTTCCTTCGAGCCATGCATCATTCTTAGCCTGAGCCGCAAGCGCCATCCGCACTGCAACCCTGAGGGTATGCGGGCGCAAGAGGGTGAGAGAAAACGATGTGGGAACATGTTGTTGCTTCTTTGTTGTTGTTGATCCGATTGCCGAATTGGCAAAGTGGGGGTCTGTGCCAATTTGGAGCCTCGTGTTTTTTTTTGCCTGATGGCCCAGGGAGCTTGGGCCACATCAGCCCTGCCATGGAACAAAGAGCATTTCGTTCCCCTATCATGCAACAACGTCATCTCGTCATTCGGCAAATGGAACCCATGGATGGATGGCCCGTAGCCGGCGCCGTTGGCATGGCCGGACCTGTTTCAAGAAGGCCAGTTTGATGTCCCCAGTAACTCATGTGTTATGAACTTCTTTAAAGTGGTGATTCCGTGTGTCATGTTGCGGCCTCGGTTGATTAACTAGCGCATCTTTTCTGTGCTTAGACGCTGCACTAGTTGACCATCGTCTGTTGGGTCGCTGCCGATCACGACTGCGCTGTTCCGCTTGGCAAATAGACGCTAAACTCAACTGACTGAGGAGTATCCCACCGATTAATTATCGAGGCGCCGCCGTCTCCAGGCTTTCGGCCTCTTTTCCCCCTCTCTCCTTTTCACGCGTCGACGATACGCTCAAACATCGCTTCAAAACAGGGTTTAGGGACGCCCTCGGCCGGTGCGCAATCCAACCGCCACCAACCGCCAACTATCAACCGCCAAGATGGCCATCGGCGACTTATCGCTGAGCTACCTGCTCTTTTCGCTTCTACACTTCTCTCAATTCGTCCTCGCAGTCACAGTTTGCGCTCTTTATGGCATTGACCTCGACCGCGCCCGGAAGGCCAACGTCGATGCTGATGGGAAATGGATATACGCCGAGGTCGTGGGTGGTCTCTCCGCCCTGACGGCCATCCTCTTCTGCGTCCCCTTTGTCCTTCGCTTTGCCTTGGTGTGGGCCTGGAATTTGATCCTCTTCATTCTCTGGATCGCACTCTTTGGCATTGTCGGCAAGGTGGGTTCCCTCTCTGGCCCCCCATGCCAACGTGATATACAGCTAACTCGGTTTAGATGTACATCCACGAAGATGCTGATGGGAACGGTGACCTCCAGAGAATGAAGAATGCGGTATGGGTGGTCCTCGCGAATGCTATCTTGTGGCTCATTGGCGTCCTGTCGCATTTTATTTACTGGTGGGGCCATCGGGAGCGCAGGAGCCGGTTCACCAGCCGTGCAAAGGTGTAGGCATGCTCCGGATAAATTCTCATACAGTCTCTGGCAGAGAAGTGTTAGGGCGACAGCCAGTTGGACGGTATCCTCTAGGAAAGGTTCAGTTTCTGGGAGAAACGCCACAGGTACGCTACCGCAGGAACGGGACCCTTCAAGGGCGATGATATCATGATACGAATACTTGATGCGGTGCATTCTAATACCCCCATAATTACTTATTGTATATTTTTAATATCGCTGCGCCACATAATACTTGGTATGGCTTGTCATGTTGTTTCCCCAACACTTGGTAATGTGTGTTCCTGTTGGCCTTTGACCCCCAACCGAAGGATTCTTGCAGTATCGCCCGTCGCAATGGTCTCGGGACGCAAAGAACAGAGATAGTGGCGATGTAGTATGATCTTCATATCTCCCCAGTCCAAAAACACCAAAACACCAAAACACCAAAGTTAGGGCTATGCAATGTATATACATACTTCCGCATACATGGGGGTGAAGCGCCGTGGGGGAGGGACTCTCCGCTCCTACGTGGTGACGTCATGTTGCGTGCGTACTGCGCAGACCATCTCGAAACAAACACAGTCCCCCTCGACATCCATGGGGCTTGGACTGCGGAGATAACTTTAATTTGGTAAATTTTTTTCTCTGCAGCCTCTAGTAGAGACATGTGCATTATAAAGGAATGATTTTCTTCGTTGTTCGGTGAGAACGTGTGTGGATTGACAGGCTCGACGAGTTCAGGCCCTGAATGGGGGGGAGAGGTCGGCAACGGGTCGCCTGGGGTCAGGCACTTGAGTGCCAAGCTGACGATCACTCAAATTTGCTTGGAGGCACCGCCATTTCAACCTCCATATTCCCACACTCGAGTCACACCAACTCGGGATCAGCGGACGGCTCGCGACCCTTGAAGCAGCTGCTTTCGCGACGGCAGAAAAGACCCAAAGATTGACAAAGATCAGCGGCCACTGCCGGTCTCCTGTCTCGAAGCCGGGAACCAACACGCCCATCTGTGGGCTGTTGTTCGAGTGGAATCATGGCGATGCCGCACATCGGGCCACGTCGCTGCTGAGACAACGGTTCCCGAGATTTCCTGTGCGCGAACGGTCAATAACTAGCGTTAGCAATATTCCTTACCAGTGAGCTGCTGGACGGTGCGTCAGCTAACCTCTTGCCTCCATCCCCTTTTGTGCAACCCTCCCCCGCAGGATGGCGATCGCGAGACAGCAGCACAGAGCCCAATCCACATACTACCCAAACGCCCCTTCTTCTGCGGCACCACTTCATGCCATGCCGAGCATGCCTACAGGGATGCGATGCCCGGAAGGGGAGGGTGGCTCTGGAGTCTGGAGTCTGCTTCTTGGAATTTCGCGGCATGTTGCAGCCAAAACTCTCCATCTGTCTTACGAAAGTTGCCATGATCAGCACCCAGGATATCGATTTCCACCCAACCACGGGTTCGAGGGTCAGTGAACAGAAACACACAACCACACACGACATTCGCATGGCATTGCCCGTCATGTTGTGTTTTCCAGGGTATCAGTACATACGTACATTATGGCGTCCCCGCGCAATCCGGGCTCATCGTCAACAAGCAGCTTATTCTTGGGTGATCTTTGACTTTCCCCCAATTCGAGGCCACGCTCGTGTGCTGTGAGGTGGGCCCGTCTCGGGCTTTCGGCACCGTTATCAGCAACAACCTAGAAGATTTCATCATGTGGCTTCAAGATCGCCTGAGCCATCCATCTCTGCATCCCCTTGTCAACCGTGTTGCGCAGAATCAAGTCTACCCAAATCCTGCGAACACTGCCCAGTGAGCCGGCCCTCTTGTGCCCCTTAAAGGCAACTTGGCAACCTTGGAGATACATGCATGTAACTGCAAACAAAAAGTTACATACAAAGAGAGCAACAAGGCCTTGCAAGGGTGGTTCAGTGTGTGGTGGGGCAGTACGACAATCCTCGTCACAGGGAAGGGATCCCATCATCCGCCCCCCAGGCAGCCGGGGTCGTGGAGGGGTGGAATATGAAGAGCAAACGCCCACCAGGAGCCTGCACATCTTTTGAACTTTCTGATCTTAACGCTCAAACCTTTTACCATGCCTTTTAGACCAACTTCCACAAGCCTAATACGCGGCCCGTCAGCACCAGGCTGATCATCTTCCGACACCCATGAGACTCCTCGCCACTTGCTCAAGTCCAGTGCTTCGGGCGGACTTGCACTGTTGATGCCCGAAGCCTCACAGCAAACGCACTTCGGCGAATGCGAATGACCGGGCTCCCCATTCACCACGGGAAAAATACGTCAAACGATCAACCCTTCACGTCGTCCACCTATCTTATGCTCGACTTGCTCCTACGACAGCTCGACTTGATCGGACCCAGATGCGTGCGTATACTTGAACGAAACAGTTATCAATATTGATATCATCCTTCGCTGGGCTTCCTAGTCGCGAGCCGACGAGAAGGCACAGGGTTGTAACAAGAGGCTCTATTCGTACGTATAAATGCCCCTTCCCGAAGTCTGCCAGGCGACCCGGGGGGTGCTCTGGGTCCAAGCTTGCCGACCGACGGAGGTTTTATGAGAAGCGACTCTTTGTTTTTCGCCTCCTCTTCCTTCCAACTCCACCCTTTTTATTGTGTATTTGATGCCGTGTTTGTTAAAACTTTTCCGCTGATATCTTGTATTGTTCAGGAATAATTACAAGTGCAGACACTTGCATGCTGATGACGCCGTGGCCCGCAACCGACATCACCCTCACGAAATGGAAGGTCATACTCATTCTTGGAGACTGCCGTTGCCAACCCCAAGGCGTCCCTTGCACCAGAGGGCAGACTCCAGCTCCTCTGCAGACTCGCAGTCGTCCAACGCCTCACATAAATCCCACGGTTCAGAGGACCAGTTCATATTGTCTCCAACTCAGACGCCTGCACACGAGAACGCCCCGGCTCGAGTCATGATTCCGCGGTTTGCAACAGATCCCACCGCAGCGAGGAATGGTCTCCTCCTGGGGAAAGGTAGGTCGCTCTTAACATTTATTTTACCCCTTTTTTTCACTCTCTTTATTTTTCTTTTCTTTTTTTCGAGACCATGATTTCGATGGTGTGTTGGGGTGGTATTTTAGTGAAACACTCCGCGGGGGATTTTATTTGGATGCTGTGGGGCAATGGGACAGCCCGTTGAGACCCTCTAGCGGGGAAGTGGCCGCTGTGGAGAACCCCCCCACGTTGGCCAGGGTCCGGGTCTTGAACACTGCGTCATAGGGGGCAGGCAAACTTCTGATTCATCGAGTCCCATTTCTTGGCTTCGACTTTCCATCGCATCCATTCATCTCGAGTCGGGTTGACGCTGATCCCATCTTCCCCATAGTCGAAGTTAACACTCGCGCTCAAGACTCGGGAACTTATCCAACATCACCAAGCCGCCTGAAAGTTGGTCCGAGCAGCAACATCAAGCCGATTGCCATTGAACTGCCTGGAGGGCGGAAGCCTGACACTACCTCTGCTGCGTCCGTCGCATCCGCTTCCATCCCCCCACCTCCTCTATCGGCAAGAGGCGACGTTCCTGGGTACGTTATGTTTTGTTTAATAACCGGCGTACTCCGGAGACGGGTGAGGTATTCTGGTTGCTAACTTAGGTTTGCTGGATAGAGGGTACTTTCCACTGCACGAAGACCCCGACTCCCGAGTCCATATCCCCCACCCGTTCCACCTCGACGCCGACATGGCTCGGCGGGACTCTATACGGCGGGCCGCCGAGTCGAGCAAATCTGGAATAGATCCCCGGCCCCCACATCCTCCTCCGAGCAAGCAAACAACTGCATCGATATCTCTCGACGCCCACATCTCTTCATATATACCCAGTGGCCTCTATGACGACGTAGCCCTCCCCATGGGGAAGTACTACCCATCTAACTGGGAAAGCCGACATGGAAAATCGCCACAGACCCGGCCCTCGGTCATGGTGCAGCCTGCCGCGTCCACCATGAGGTCCGAGCCACAGGTCCCCAAGTTTCAAGGCGACCAAACGCACCACCACCGGCCCGTGTCCGACGTCAAAAGGCGGCTGCTGCAATACCAACGAGATATGGTCGCGCAGGCCGCCAATGCGCTCATCGCCAGCACCGGGTCTACCGGTTCGGCAACGGCATCGTACCCGAGTGGAGTGCCGCTGCCGAAGGGCCAACTTGCTGCCACGTTTCTGAGGACGCACAAGCCGCCCTCGCCGCGGCTAGCGCCAGTTGGGAGCCCCGGCCCGGTGACGCCCATGTCGCTGGAAGCGGACTCCTACCTGAGTCTTGGCCCGTCGTCGGTGGGCGGTGGGACGGACTCTGGCTTCCCGGGCTTGGAGGTGCGGGACGAGAGGAAGGCGGGCGGTAAGGGGAAGCACCGTCGGAAGGATTCTCGGTCGTCACCCCTCGATATGATTGCCGCGTCGGTTTGAGAGTGGCCGACCGCTGGAATGGCAAGGCCGGTTGCTTGGTTTCTTTCCGTCTATTCGAATTATGATACCCACACATAGACGGTGACGGGGTGGTGTTGAGAGATGAGAGCACACATGGTTGGGGCACGGGGCTTTTTGGATGGTAAACACGGTTGCAGTTATACAACTTTTGAGCATTTCATTTTTGGGTTATCCGAAGTAATTACCTCTCACAAAGCATTCGGTTGCCGCTTGAGGCAGTTACAACAGCACAAACTGCCATGAACAAAACACGATAGACCCTAACCGCACTGCCAGTATAAGTTGAATGCCCCAATTGGTAGTCATTCCTGATAGAAAAACACTAATAATTGATGGTCGGAGAAAAGACCGCCGCTGTCATTATGTATACCGCCCTCCCGCTGAAATTAAGTCCCTTATTACGGTACCCTTTTCGTATAATTTCCCACTTCTTTATTTTTCTCAACCCTCATTTGTCCAAACCTTTCCGTACTTACCAAGACCCGAAACCGTGTGCCTTTCCCTTCCCCTATAAGCGAAAAAAAAAAAAAAAAAGTACTTGGGTCATTAACTCATAGACAATGACGACCTAACACAACGCAGACGAGGAAGTAGGAGAGACCGTTAAAGAGGCTGGCAATAGTTGGCGGGGAAATTACCCTGCGTGCCGCCCAGTTCTCCAAGCCACCTATTTCACACGAGGTTAGTCGTGCCTGCACCATCCCCGGAGTTTATAAACAAGTGGTAATGGGGTAAAGTGTGGAAGAGTGGGGGTTAGAAACGTACCAATCCTGATCTGTGCCCGTCCGTTTGACCACCCTGATGCGATCACCCTCCTGGAACGACAGATCCCCTTCGCCCTGGCCCGCGAACGCGTACAGTGCGACGACCCACTCGTCCGGCTTCCGCTTCGGCGGCGGCGGTGGCGGCTTCTTCTTGCCGAGTGCCGCAAAACCTCCGTTGCTGCCGCTAAAACTGCCGCCGATGCTGCTGGCCTGGGACGCTGCGGGCGACGGGGTGCGGAAGTAGCCGGGTCGTTGTTGTTGCTGTTGTTGTTGGCCCGGTGCTGGGTTCGCAGACCGGGCAACCTCGGCTCCGCCTAAAATGGTCGCCGTCGTAAAATCCGTTGCGTTGGAGATGTCAGGACGCCTGTAGGAGTTGGACGGGGAGGGCGTCCGGCTGCGGTCCACCGGCATCGATGGAACCCGCAAGGTCCGCGCCTGAGGGCCGGAAATGAGGCCTGTTACGGAGCGACGCGGCCCATTGATCAAGGGGGCTGGTCCTGGTCTTGGAGAGAGGCTGCTAGTCGGTGGTTGCGTCACTTTACCGCGGGTACCAATGAAGCTAATGGTTTCAATCTGGCTACGGGTGGGACCAATGGCTCCGTTCCAGATGGCGACCACCTCTTCCATTGGAGGCGGCGGCGATGGGAAACCAAACTCCTCGCAGTAACCGTGTAGTGTCGTGTAGTACAATCCTAGTAACCGGTTCTGGATCATCACCAGGTTCGAGAGCAGCGGGGTGACGAGACTGAATGTTGCGTGGATGATTGGCGGCAGAGTTTCTTTGAGATGTTCGTCGGCGATACCGAATTCCTATCTCTTCTTGTCAGTACCAGGCTCTCGAGGTCAGTCGTACAGAGCCAAGGGGGACTCACGTCCGCCGCTCGTGACATTTCGGCATCGGCTTTTGCCAAGGCGGCCTCCTCCTTAGGGTTCCGGCCTGGTTTCCGCTGGAGCTTCAACGTCTTATCTTGTGCTTTCTCGTAATCTACCCTCTTGTTCTCCCGCTTCTTGATGGTTTTGCGGATCGGCGCAATGCAGGTGCGCGCATCCGTCGCGGGCTTTAAAATCTGCTCCTCGATCAGGGCCATCTCCTCCACTAATTCTGCCTTCAGTTCGGTGTACGCCTTCTTCAGTTTGAACGTGCGCTCGAGTTGGAGTTGCGGTGTCGGGACGGCATGCCGACTTTGGCCGTCCGAAGCGCCGGCGATGGGGTCGTAGAGGCCTTCATATTCGGTTACCACCTGCAATTGGGTGTTGGTAAGGGCGGCCCACGAATCCCTCCACATCCTCGCGTTGTCGATGATCTAGGTCGATCGACAAGGTTAGCGGGGCTGCAACCGGCGCGACCACACAATCGGTTAGGTAGTTTTTGAATCACCTACCTGGGAGAGGACATGGTCAGCGTCTTCGTAGTCGTTCAGAAGAACAGCGACCTTGGCATTTTCTCCGGGTCCTTTGTTTAGGATCTTGCCAAATTGTCTTTGCATTGACTGCATTTTAGAGGATGTGGATGGTATCAGTATTGAAAGAAGTGAAAATGGATGATATCACTTTGAGGCGATTCAGGGAGGCCAGCGTCGCGCCGCGTTTACGAGTGGGATGTGATGTCGCGACGGAAGGCGGCAGCCAGAAGCTAACTGAAGTCTCCGAAGGAGCCAGTCGAAAAAAAAGCCCCAGTGCGTCGAGGGGGGGGATGTTTGGGGCCGAGCGGAGAGAAGGAAAAAGGGACGGCCGGAAAAGAAATACGACCGACGGCACATGCATCAAATGTATCACACGTTGGACAAGACGAGAGCTCGTCTGGACATGTTCCTCCGAGCGGCACAGCCTCCAAACACACTCGGCCCGTGCATGAAGATGAAGGGCAAATGGAACTGTAAGTCTGAAACTGGGAGCTCTGAATTGGACACCAAAGAGGGGTTCTAGGCAAAGCGGACATGGAATTGACTCCTTCAGTGGCGGTCTTCCCGCCCCACCGACTGGAACCATCCATCCTTCGAGAGTCTTTGCATCTCTTGATTGCGAATGAAGTGACAAAAAATAACCGGGAATGGCACCAAATGGAACCGTTGGTCCGTGATCAAGGGGCACCTTGAAGCGGGGCGAGGGGGAAGTCGTGCCAAGGTCCTTGAGCCAACCATGATCCTTGTTACTTCACAAGTGGGAAGGTGGGGCTTCGTTAACTGACTCCTTGGGTCAGGTGAGCGCGCGTCGCCGACAAACGCGCCTTCCAAGGTCACTCGCACGCTTCCGCGACAAATTCAAAGCTGCGCATTGCGGGCAACAACAGGCACTCGAACAAAATCATCACGAACGAAAACGAAAAAGAAAAAAGAAAATCCGATATAATGCGATGATCGAAAAGTCCTCGTTTGCCCAACACGCCGCCCATGCTATCCTCGAGGCCGATCTCTGCGGGGTCCTTGAACCCGGGCAGTGGCGGACGCAGCGCGTATGTCCTCGATTTTATCTGCCTGTTCACCCACGATCTCCGCAGAAAACAAAAAAGATGGGAAGATGGCCGCGTTAAATACCACACCTTTAATAAACGCGCCATGGTCTACGATGAACGGGGCAACTTCGTGGGAGACCTTCATTGGCAGCGAGAGAAGGACTTCGATGAAGGCGAAGAAGTCCAGCTGGAGCGCGGCGGGGTTATCGTACAGGTGATGGAATGCGTCGGTCGTCAGGAGCAAGACTTGTCCGAGTTGCTGGATAAGAGGGCGAAAGAAAAGGAACAGCGCCAGGCACGGGTCAGGACACGTCCGGCCCCTGCCACAGCGGCACCGAATACCCCCCTGGCTGCACCTCGTGCGCAAGACCACTTTCAGACCCGGCACCGGCCCCTAAACCACGTTCTGGGAACTCCGACTGGCCATCATGGCCGTGCTTTGGTTCCGCATGAGTCTCCCTTCGAACTGCGGCAGAAGGCCAACGACAATTCAAACGGCTGTACCGAGCCACGTCCCTCAAAAAGGAGAAGACGGGATGTTACACCACCGAGCAAGATGGGCTATGCTCAGAGCTTGTTTGGTGCTACCCTGTCTTTGTCCGCTGTTCCCGTTAGCTCGGCCCCTCCACGACGGCCAGCCAATTCTGTGTCTCGTCCACAGTCAGTGACCTCATCTCAAGAAGTCGGACAGGATTTGCGCCATGTTCAGGAAGGCCGGGATCGTTCTGATGGCGCCGACTCGCGTGCCTGTTCTGTTATGGAGAAACAGTTGGTACCTCCGCCCAGGTCACTCTATGATGATGATCGGAGCGCCGTGGATGAACATAACGTGAAGACTGGGTTCATGTCAACGGATCTAGGCCCCCCTCGCCCCGTGGGCACAACCCAGAATTGTCATCAGAGCACTACTCTGCAACCAACAGATGCTAACAGCCGACTTTCAACCTCGTTCGGCAATGGCAAGCCTCCAGCAATCTTGAACGGACAAACGATGAATCCTCGAAGATCTGACAAGCCAGAAACGAAACGAAACCCACAGCCGACATCCGTAACGGATCAAACCGAAACTGTTACCAGCAATTGCGCAACCGTTGTCTCGGGTTTAGGAAGCTCGCGCTCGCAAGCCATTGTCCTGAATGAGGACCCGCACTCCGGAGCGGGTGCCGAGGCCCCGTCCTTCCAACGCCAGGAAAGACCAGGGAGCGTGGCTGAACCGCAATACAGTCTTCCACGAAATTCAACCAGGCTTTCAAAGCGTAACAAATCGTTACAGTCGACAGCTCGCCCCCAGCCCGTAGAATCGGGGGCGGTGGTGGCGGAAGATGAAGCCGAAGATCGGTCACCCAGCGAGGAAAGAACAGAGCTGCGGCTCAAGCCTAGGCAAAAACGTGGCCTCTTGCTTCTCTCCGAAAAGAGAGACCGGCCAAAGCAAAACAAGCGACAGAGTACATCTGCCAGCGGGCCAAGTCTTACGGACAAACCTCTCCAGCCGCCCACCATCTCAGCAGCCATTGGGCCGAGCCTCACAGCCTGCCTTGGAACCACTGATATTGCCTCCATTGCGCAACACGGTAACACTTTTAGCCCATTGCCAGTTGCCCCTGAGATCCTCACATTGGAGCCTGACCCACCACAACCCCTCTCTCAAGGGCATCAAGATATCCCACTCGAAGATGACACCGGGTGTCAAACCACGGATTCTACGTCGTGTATCGCAGATGGCGACTCAATTGGGCGCGCAGCGAAACCAGTGGACCCACCAAACTTGGATCAATCGGACTCCCCGAAACGTGACCACAATAACATGCTCAGCATCTATGACCGAACGGGGAATCTGTCACCTTCTCCACCGAATCGGAAGTTAGCTTCAAGGGGCGAGGGGCGCGTACATCCGCATAACGAACCAAACCGATCGTTAGAATTCGAACCAGAACAACCCCCAACAAATCTTCCTCAGGAGCCCGCAATCCTAGGATCCCCACGGCGGACGCGTAAGGCCAGCCCGGATGATCAGGGCTCGGGCCGCTTGAAGAAGAAAGCACGGAAAGAAGACTCAGCTGGGACTGGCGGTGAAGAAGTACCTCGGCCACCGGTCAAACCACGTCTCGCCAAGCTCAGTAGGAAGAGTATCAGGAGTAGGGAGGTTTTTGGGTTTGTACCCTCCAGCCCTCCCCTCTCCAATCTAGCGAATCCATTCCGGCCCACTGTGATTCCCGAGACTTTCGATTCGGCGGCAAATGAATCAACAGGAAGCCATGGTCTTATAGCCCCCGTGAGCAGAGTGTTTCCAGTGCCGGACGAGACGCCACTCTCTGCAAGAGAC
Organism: Chaetomium globosum CBS 148.51; assembly: GCF_000143365.1. NCBI lineage: Eukaryota > Fungi > Ascomycota > Sordariomycetes > Sordariales > Chaetomiaceae > Chaetomium > Chaetomium globosum. Next base: position 4,199,514 of record NT_165978.1, read on the forward strand.
ACCACCGAGGCCCAAACGTCTTTACCACGAAAAGTCTTACCCAGGGCTATCTCACCTATTCTCCCTCTGTGCGACACAATTCCCGGTACTGGGTCGGGTGAAGGGGTCGTTGAGGGACCCGGAAACACAACGGTGGAAGGTTGTGTTCCTCATCCCAGCATCGGAGCCCCCAAAAAGGAAGCTGATGTATCGACGACAACACTCGGGAGAGCCAGCCAGGAGCAACCGCCTGATATTATTCCCCTGCGGCCACAGTTACACGAAAATTTGCTTGGTCCTTCAGAACAGCCTGAATGGCCAATGGGCGACATTTCCAGTATCCGGATTGGTTCTGGTGTGACTGAAAGCACCGCCGAGCATATTCTAGACGCGCAAGCAGTCGGGCCTACTCGGCGCAGGATCGCGAACCCCGCGACCCGTGGTCGTAAGGCTGCATTGAAATCCGACGCTGCGGGCCGAGTTCCTCAGTCAATCCTGCCCGTAGAACCTATTCCCGCACTCAGAGGTGTCCGGCCACCCGCGATGCCACACCCGGAGCCTTCCACGAGCGAGCGTCCCAAAAGGAAGATGAAGTTTCCCGGCTTTGCCTCGGCAAAAGGGGGTGGCCCTTGGAGTAGGGAGGCGCATGATTTGTTGGAGACTACGCGCCCTGGCTGAAGTTGAGCCTCATTTTGGCCCCACGATGATCTCCAGTTCCGCTCGGTCTCTATGACGAGGCACAAGACCCCGGCCTCATCTAGCAACATTTGGGCTGCCGCCTTGCATGCTGTTTCGCATTCAGTGGCTGGTGTATTCATGTGCGGACGGTGTGGCATATCATCTTTAGATGGAGAATGATGGAAACGTGAGCAAAACTAGCCCACCAAAAGACAAAAACCTGGCATCAGTGTGGCGCACGCGTTCTCGGCCCCTTTCTGGACCTCGCAGGCTACCCTTTCATTCCTCGGCAAAATCACGTAGAGGTGACATCTGGATGAGACCGATGTGTCATTCAACCAAGACTGGCGTTGGGGAGAGTGAGTTGTTACCGCCGTTGTATGTACCATCTATCACCGGACTGGAGGGTAAAGAGGCGGGGAGCAACTTTGACGGCGGTACAAGGGGCACATGCGAGGTTCTCCCAAGATCGTGCGACGAGCCAATCGGAGGCGGCCCCAGAGATATCACCACGCCCCAAAGCCCTCGCCGCAATATCTCTGTGTTACGACTCCCAGTCATTCAAGGAGCCTAACCCGTTATCATCTGTGCTATCAAATGCTCGGTTTGAGACGCCGTGGGGATGGCTCGACTCAATGGGGCACCAATCCGGTTCACCTGGAAGTCTGTGAGCCATACGGTGCTGCGGAATCATAATGGCGATGTGTGTAGTTAGCAGCTTCCCGGGTTTCCAGCGCTGTCGGTTTCTCCCCAGCCTTGCCACGATTTTATGGGATTTGGTAATGAGCCAACGCCATGCCGCTGGGCCCCTCAGGGCCCCTCCCACACAGGAATCGGACGGTGTGGATCGTGGCGTTGCGTCAGAATCCCTGTATTTATGTAGTTAAAACTATTTAACGACCAGGATGGCGCGACGACGTCAGGGCCATAGGGCTGAGCCCCTGTATTCTGCATGGACATGGGCAAGACCAACAAAATGGAATGGAACAGATGAGACAAGGATTTCAGGCTGGGGACTTTGTACAAAACACAGCATTGGGCAGGGAACGGGACGGAGACGGCAGAAACCGTCCTGGACCGATCGTATCGGTCTTCAAAAATGAAAATGTCTCTGATCGATTAAGCGGCAGAGGGTGGCATCGTCATCCCAACATCCTACTCTCAGTTAGGGTCCTGACATTTGGTTTCACGGGAGTGCCAGAATGGGTAGGGGCATGTACATGTATCTACCGGGATAGCCACATACTTACCTATGTAACTAACTAGTTAGTTAACTAGTTAGTTATGCACCTAGTTACCCACATTAGTTATGTAAGCACATCTGAACCCCTCCCCCACTCTGCAGACTGTTGTTGTGCAGGGCGTTCCAACATCGCTTCCAACTTCGATGCCCGAAGGCGGTGGTGCGCGAACTATGGTCTCGCCTCGTCCCCACCGAGTTGTGAAAAAGGAAATTCGCTGTGTCTGTAAGGTGGTGTCGAGTCCTATAGGACAACAGGATTGATGTGTTGGCCCCCCTACTAACCTAACGCTTACAATTCCCGATGAAACTGTCCCTTCGCTTCTCTGATTACCTTTCAGCTGTCACCTTTCTCGTCCATCAACTTGGGAGGCCGCGTTTTGAACCCGCATCCCTCATCCCAATCGCCCGGGTACCAGTGCTACCTGCCAGCCGCGCTCCCCTCTGACCCAGGTAGTCTTTCATTTTTTTCATTTTTTTTTTTTCCCAAACCTATTCACCTTCTCGCCATTTGGACAGGGGTTGGTCGGGGCTTCATTGCTTGCAGCCTTGGTCTACCTTTGCGCACCCGGATGGTAAAACGAGGCAGTGTCCGCGCCCCCGTCACGTTCTGCCTTGCAAGGTCTAGTGACCATACATTAACTCTTTCAATTCATAAGGTTCTTGTGCCCCATGGCCAGCCTGCCACCCTTTTTCGTTTCTCTGATTTCATTTGTGTCTGGAATCTTGAACTCTAGAGCTAGAGTCCGTCTTCACTTCTTCTACTTATCCTAACTCCTCTTTCTTTATATTTTCTTATACTGTTCTCGGGGCGTCTTGTCGCGAATTGTTATAGTTCACAGGCCGACTTCGGCAGCCTCGTGCCTCAAAACCACCATGCCCCAGGGTTCGAAACGCAAATACACCTCTTACCGGGAACCCTCTCATCGCATGGCGCCACAAACCGGCACGACCACCGGTCGTCTCATTGTGCCCACCGTTGAGACCCAGGAACTGTACAACAAATGGCGACAAGCCTATGAAGAAGGGCTTAACGAAGAGACTTTGAGACAGATGCAGAACATGCACGCTGGCCATCTCCACCCCCCCTCACCGTCTCGAGCAACTTCGTCACGGTCGCCCTCCAATGCGAGCACTACCTACTCCGTCTCACATGCGATGGGTGAGATGGACGTTGGAGATCAGTCACAAACCGGGAAGCAGAAACCCGGCCGCCGGGGGCCGTTGAAACCAATAAAGCAGCTGAGGGCGAATTTGATGCGCAAGATAGGCGCCTGCCCCGACTGTCGGGAACGCAGAGTCTCGGTAAGACAGCCGTACTTAACTTCCCCCTTTTTATCATCACTGTTACTGACCGCCTACTAGTGCAAGGACCATCATATACTCACCCTCTTCGAACAAGCGTACCAAGCCGCCAAGCAAAAGACTACCAGCCCACCCGTCAATGCCGACTTCCATGCCGAGTCTACCACTCCATATCAAACACGCCTCGGTAGCCCGGCCGACCTCGCCGGTGTGGGGGGTGGACAAAACCCCATTGGCGACCTGCCGTATCACCATCTTCCGGACAACCCTCAAGGTGTGATAGATGACGGCCTTCTGGACTTCGATTTGTCTCAGAACACCCAATTCAACCCTCGACCGGACCTGGCGCCACTTCTGTCCATATTTCCAGGCTCACAAGTGCCCGTTTCCAACCCAACCATTCAATACACGCTTATTCCTGGGCCCCAGGGCCCACAGCCCGTGGCAATCGGCAAACAGCTCGCGCCGCTCAGCCAGCACTGGGTTTGCTTTGGGGGAAACTACGCATCTAGCCTTTCGCATTGCGGTCAGCGATTTCCCAATTTACCAGCCCTGGAGCAACACTTTGCAGCTGATCATGCCCGCCTCTACGGGCAGTATCACACCTGGGGTTGCAGCGATTGCCGATACCAGGAGTCGTGTATCCCAGCTACAAATCGTTGCATCCAATGCCAAAAACCAGCTCAGTGGGAAATGTGGTACTGGGGCACGGTGGACGACCCGTCGGCGCCTCCGTCGGTAGTTCCCGGTCTGAGTATAAGTCAAGGCGAGTCGCTGTCTGGACCTTCCTCCCAGGCTAGCCACTCCGTTCAACACCCTGACCCATCCACGACTTACAACAATACTTACATACCCTCGTCCGGGTCCGGGGGTTATGGATATGGATATGGCGGCGGCCAGTCCTACATGTCCACAACCGCAATCCCAACCCCAACGGCGGACGCGAAACTCACTTGCCACCCCTGCAAGCCGCTCATCGCTGGCATGTGTTTTTCGAAATTGTGTCATTTGAAACGCGCCGGCAACACGATATTTCCCCGGCGGGTCTGCCCCGTGGTGATCGTCCTGATTGTCTCTGTGCTCGCCCTCATCGCCCGCGTCGTGTCCCCTCCCTCAAACCACCACCATTTCATCGACGGGGTCGACCCCATCTGGGATCTCCTCCGGCTTGTCATGTACAACGGACACCCCAGCATCCCCCAGCTATCCGTCGCCTGTATTGTCGCCGGCTTGGCCGGGACCTGGTTGTTTTGGCATGTGATGCATAAGATGACGCAACCGCCGGACGCACAGGTGTGTTCCTTGCGACCCCGTCTCATATCCGCGTTGGAGGACTTGCGAGCGATATGCTAACTGCGCCGGCGTCTTTAGCAATATGAGCGGCGGTATCGAATGCGTGCTGTTACTTGACGTTTCTGTTTTTGTTATTGGGAGAGCCAGATCGGAGCCTGTAATGATTGATGTTGCGTAGCGGGCGGGTTGGTCTTCTTTCTTCTTCTTGTTTCGAAGCATGATACTGAACCATCAAAGAGTTGGAAATCTGGGGTTGCGAATCGATCGGTTGCTCTGCTCAACTATACCACATTTTTTCTTTTAGTCCTTTTATCGTTGTCGTTTTGCATATACTCAAGCGTGGTCTCTGACTTGTGTCTTCTGTTGCCATTATGCATTTTCGCTTGGTTTTCTTGCACACTTTTAACTATTAGTCTTGCGGCTCGCATGTATTTATTTCTCTTCCATTGTCTCGGTCATTTTAGGCGTCTGGAGTCTTGCGAATACGTTGCAACCGACGGGGGCAGCGGAACCCGAGACCTCAAGGGCGGGTTACCCACATTGGCAAGGGATACAAAACGTTTGACGGAAATGTTTGGACATAGGTACTGGGAAGGCTAGCGTATAGGGAACAGCATATAATACATATATTAGGCCTGTGCTACGGCGATATTGAGCAACTGATCTGGTGCACCATGCTCAACTCGTCGAGCGGGCAGGTCGTTTGCACCTCGTTGCAAAGACGCTCATGCCTAGCCCCCTGACACAAATCTCAGACGTACATACTTGAACGATCCCCCCAAAACGGCGACCAAGACGACAGCAGCATTCATAGCAAGATTACGTTTGTAAACAGAGATTACTTATCTTGGTCTTCGGTTGCTTTAATACGGAGACAGAAATGTCGGACTTGGTACATTGACAGAGCCATCTCGTCATCTCATGGTAAAGGTGCTATAGCATATTGATGTTGTTGCCTTGCACGAGAGAACGAGAAGTGTTAGGCTGCGTGAGAAAGGTTGAGGAGGATGTATTGTTTGCTCAATGGACTGGCTGCACCTGTTATTATGCGGACCGTAAAACATCCATCCACACTCTCGCGCATTATTTTCTTTTCTTTCTTTCTTTCCTCCTTTCTTTCTTTCTTTCTTTCCTCTTTTCTTTCTTTTCTTTTTTTCCCCAGCAATTTGGAGGCTAACCTTGTGCTTGTTGTGGAACACAATCTGGGGTAGTAACCAACAACAAAACATCACCTCGCCATTCCAACTCCAACGTTGCTATATCTCGCCCAACGATGCAAAACCACTAACGTACAGTTCCGCCGCGGCAATCGAATGCTGGTTGTCGCAATTCGACATCCACTCCAAGCGCAAACGATCGACCGAAATGACACCTCCGGCCTTTCTTCAGTGTCGCAGCATGTCGCCGAAGAAACGCAAGTTCGATGTCGATGTCGACCTCAATGATGCCCCGGATCCGATGCCATGCTCGTCACGGTTATCGCGGGCAGCGGGTTTCGATTTCTCGAAGTCGATCCCACTGCACGCTCCGGCACCACCCTCGAGGCTTTCCCCAGCATCGCAGTCCGGCGTCTCTGTCTCTTCAAACAAGACCACGACTAAGCGTCCTCTAGCCCGGCCAGGAATACCGACAGTCTTCGGTATCTTGAAAAGCCGGTCATATATGGGCACCTCCGCGACGTAAAACAACTCCCTGCCGATGCGGCTACGTTTTGGGATGCCGTGTACCCCGTTGTTAAATTTAACAATTGCATCTTCCCGACCGAGATTCGGAGCGAGATCACCAGCCTCTATGAGTACCCGCTGCCGGAACGCAGCTTTGGAACCATCACCGCGAAGGAGAGCAAAGCACGGAAGGCTTTGGGAGAAGACGCTAGAAAAGACACTAGTCTAGATAGCACGACCACCATACAAGACGAGTTCCCCGACCAGCTCCCCGCCGTCTGGGCCTTCGCTCGGGCCAGCACTCAACCATTCGTGGCACCGCAACGGCTGGCTCTAGCCGAGTTACTCGCAGTCCGGAATATCATCCGCGAAACCTGGCGGTGCGTTGACGGCAGGTACTCCGAGGCGGCATGGAACAGCAAGGTACACGAGCCGTTGCTAGAGCTGGCGCTGTTTCGTCACGACCCACACGTAGGATACGTGAACGCCACGTCTGCTGAGACCTGTCCTGCCTTTATGCCGTCCCTCTCCATTGGGAAGGCGATTGCAGAGGGGAAGATGATCGACTTCGTTATGACGAGATGTCTTGACTACAAGGACCCCGTCGCTGCCGATGCTGAACTTGCTGTTGCTATTCGAGCAAAGTTGGAATGTCAACCAGACAGCTGGCCCTTGACAGCCAACCAGACCGACTATACGCCATTGACCCGTTCACCCGTGGCTGTGGCCATCGGGACGAAAGTCCTCGGTGCGTCTATGGAAGAGGGATGCGTGCAGCTTGCTGTATGGACGGCGGCTTGGCACCGAAGGATGGAAGCACTCGGGATCGGAAATCGCGGGTAAACTCCACTCCCAACTTTGCCATTGATACTAACAATGGATGATAAGTGGACACTTTACTTTGCTTGTGATCGAGGGACCACAATCGTATGCCACTCTTTCCCCTTGCTGGCCCCTCCGCCCGGGCCTCGAACAGAAAGCAGGCACTAACGAGAGAATAGGTTATCCTTGGCGCAATGGACATTGGATCCACCAACGATCTGGATGGCGTCTACAAGCTTCTTGCGGTGTTACGGCTGCTGGCGGGTTGGATTGATGATGTGTTCTATCAATGGGCGGCCTCTGCTTTTATACCACAGGTCGACGAGGCCTCAAACAGGGACAAGGAATCGGGTGACCCAGCTCGAGGTTTTTACCAAGAGACGGCTGTTTCGGACTAACATACATAGCCCCAACCCTATTCGTGTCAATTAATCGTATTTAAATCTATCGCCTTTATCCGTACTCCGGACAGCGTTCTGTGGAATGCCATTGTGTCCGTGACGAGGCAGAGGATATGGATGGATTGACTCAATTGAATGTGGGGTTGCACAGACTCGGACCGGGGGAATCTGACACTGCGCCAAGAGCAGCTCTGAATCCCCGTGGGTCAGCCTTGCCAAATTGTCAAAAACCCTTTGCTTGCCGTTCTGCGCATCGCTCCCTTCCGTGAGAATATCTTCAGCTGCAATTACCTGCGTACAATTCCGGTGCAGTCCAGTCAAAAGAAAGTGAAGATAAACATTGACCTTCAGTGCTCACCTAGGATGGCCGCCGGAAACTGTCTTCAAAAGCACTTGCTGAACACCTGTGCGGGACAGGAGTGACACCCGAAGAGCACCTTCCGCGATAGGCCGGCAGGAATTGTCGATTGACTCATCCAATGTTGGCCAATTGGGTTTGTCGTCATCACAATGCCGCTGTTCCTGGGTCAGACTGGAGGGTCCCTGGGAACAGCGGGGTGTGGAGCAATGACCTGGTGAGAATCGCTCGCCGTGTTCTGCAACCATGCAGGTCGCTTCTCCGCCGCGGCTGGATGGTCACTGGTACGAAGGATTCATAATTTAATGTACCATGATTGGTGAATCAGAAGTGCATGAAATATCTCCAGTTCGTGGCCGCGCAGAAAAGTACCAACCCCCATGTACCCGTCCCATAATCCACCCTGAAAGGCGCTATTCCTGATTCGGCTCGCCGAAATGCTGGGGGGAGACAACCTTCTCGCTGCGCCTTGGAGTCCTGACCTGGTGCAGCAACTCTTGTTACCAAGGGAAGTGAAATATCGGCCTGACTCCTTCGGACGCGTTTTTGCCTTTTCTTCCTTTTCTTTTCCATCGAACAATCGGAATTTGTCAGTGCAATTGCCCGACTGCTGTCAAGCGCTTTTATCGGTGCCACAGTCATCTTGGACCTTTGTTGCCTGAGAGAGATCTTCACGTCGAAGACGACCTTTCTCCCTTGGCCAGCATTTCGTCTTGGACAAACTCGGCGAAATCCGAGTTGTCAGAATTTGGTTATCGTTGCCACGCAATCCCGCTTCCATTGCAAGCAGGACCACCACCCACATTGGATTTCCAAAGAAACGCCATCAACACCATTTCGTTGCAGGCGTCTAAACCAAGGCTTACGGATCTTGGTAACAATTGCGGCATCCCTGACGCCGGTTTGTTTCTCACTCCGCCCGACCACCGTGATACATCCGTACCGATGACCGGCATGGCCCGACACGGCTCCGTCGGTGCCTTCAGCGGGTTCTCCGTTTGCCAACCGGCACTCGGAGCTTCCCTGCAGTGGCTCCCCGCGATTGGCACCGCGGAACTCGACGACATGATCAACGCCTTCCTTCCTGGCCCCGCCTCTATCCAGGACAAGCGTGCTCACATCTCCATGGACTTTTTTGAGTTCTCCCGACAGACCGGTGAGAACTTCAAGTTTTACCCCGTTCCTTCGGGGTCCTTCACTCCGGTGACAGCCTCGCCGGCCACCTCCGCCCTCTACGACTCGGGCTACGCATCGAGCTTCAACCACTCTCCTGTCCTGTCCGAACAGGGCTCCTGGACCCAGTCCCCTGCGCCATTTGCCCCTGCGGCATCTGGGTCCAAGCCGCGTTCTTCTGCATCCAAGAGGTCCAGCACCTCTAGCTCGCGGCAGCAGACAGTGGACTTCGCCAACCACCCCGGAATGCGTATACTCACCAAGGATGGCCGTGATGTGACGAATTCGGCTTCCCGAGGTTGCAAGACCAAGGAGCAGCGGGATCACGCCCATCTGATGCGGATCATCAAGGCGTGCGACGCCTGCAAGAAGAAGAAGGTCCGCTGCGACCCCAGCCACAGGAAGCGGAACGCTTCGCAGACGTCCGCAACGCAAACCGAGCAGAAGCCCACCAAGAAGGCAAAGAAAGCAGATGAGCCAGCCCCCGTAGCAGTGGCCAATGCGGCAGCCGATTTCACTGCCGCAGACCCTTTTGCGGCCGAGTCCCTCTCCTTCCCATCCTTCGACATCGGCTACCCCCAAGACTCGGAGGAGTTCTGGAACGAATTCGTTGCCCTCGACCAGGAGCCAGTCGCGATTGCTCCCACATCCACCATTGACGACTTGTTTTTCGACTCGTTCACCGACGTCCAGAGCTTCTTCTCGCCAACCCCCGGCTCCACCGCGACTTCACCCTCTCATATCCTCACGCCAATTACGCCAGAACGTTCTGACGCATCACCTGCCATTGCATCTGACTACGCAATTGGCGCCCCTGGCGAGTTCTCGCTCGAGGACCCGGCCGTTCCTTATCTCAACCCGGGTGTCGCTCATGGCACCAACTACCTGGACTTCAACCTTTATTCGCCAGGCCCTGAGCTGTTTGACGAAGACCCTGTTCTCCAGATGAGAGACCTCGGGAGCCAACAACATTCTCCGCAATCGACTAGCCCGGGAACTCAACATTCCGCCCAAGCCTCTCCCACATTGACGTCCGATGTTTCCCAGACAAGATCAACCGGCGAACTACATGGTGGTGAGAACCACACAGTCACCGCCGTGGTTCATGATGATGCCTGGTATTATGATCCTGGGGACACGCTCCACGACAAACCACAGCCCAGCGCGCATCACTCACCCACGAACCTGCAGTTGAGCACCAATCACAATAGGGTAATCGACGACGGAGATAGCAGCCACAGCCGCTACAGGCATATTTCTGGTGGCAACTCGGACGCCTTTGCTACTCTCATCGTCCAGTCATCAGTTTCTCAGTCCTCGGCACCGACCGTACTCGGCAGCGTCACCAGCACCAGCACTGTGGTTGCCAATGTCACCCAGTCGTCGGTTAGTCCGACCAGGGCACCTCGACCCAGGAGGGTAACATCAGCATCAGCACCCCCTGGAGGCGCATTGGCACCGCCTGGTCGCTCGCCTGCCTCGACCCAGGTTTCTCAGAATGGCAAGCTTGACGTGTATGCCAAGGCATCGCCGTCGACTGCCGCGCCTGATCGTGGATCATTAGGGTGTACAACCAAGACGGCAACCGAGACGGCCTTCCAGCAATATCACAAGGTCGTTGGCAGCACCGCACGTGCTAGTTCGCTACGCTTCGTGCAGAGCTGCACAAAGGGCTTCAAGTCGCAGCAACTTGTGACTCGCCGTGCATCCGGATCGCCCACCCCTGAAGACGAAAAGCATGCCACGCAGCAGGCCACTGCTGCAGTCAATGCCACTTTGGCTACCATGTTGTTCTCGACCCTGCCGAAGCGGCGCGACGTCGCTGGGGAAGATGTGCATCTTAACGCATTCTTCTTCCAGCTTGCCGTGTTCGGTCTTGTCTCTTTCCTCTGTGCCTCTGCGTTGCAAGCACACCTGGCAAATCAAGTCAACCTCGTCAACATCCTTGCCATCACAAGCATCTCACTGGCCCGGCTAGCACCTCGGTGCTCCGGGCCGTCGAGCGCGACATGGGTCGCCTCGGAACCCTTGCAACCGCCGACGCCCTCTGGCATCCTCAACAACGTCAAGTTGAAAGTCCAGTCGGTCGTCACGGGCCTGGAAGATCTCAAGTCTTCCGGGTCTTGGCGGGCGAGAAGCTCCATGCCTCGCCTGCCAACGGTGCGACTGCTGAGGATATAAGCCATGGTGGTCCGGCGAGTGTTCCGATATGTTTGTGATGGCTTATGTTTGTTAGCGAGTGCATTTTGACTATGATACCCCGGGTCGGATTTGAGATATGTGGTCGTCCTCTTCTCTTCAATGTGTATACTATGTTCAGGGCTTGCTCCATGCCCAGCAAAGGAGCTTGGTTTGTGGTATGAGGTTGAGGTTGAGGAGAGGACGGCTAAGCGGGATGTGAGGCCTGACTCGAGGGACGATGCTCTGTTTTCCTGTCCTTGTTTCCGTGCAGGTAGTGAGCGCTCGCTCTTCGGGCTTGACAATTGAGGGTCCTCCCAGACCACTGAAAACTTAAACAAAAATGTTCCCTCGCTTGCTGTGATTGTGCTTCCCAATTACCTTACCTTCCATCCTCCTGGATCCCCATTCATCGATTCCAGTTGGATGAAGATATGCAACAAAGCAGGTTCTCATGTATGTAATACGTGGAGCTTCCACTTCGACACAAGTGCATAACCTCCTCTGTAAGGCCTTGAACAATTTTTGCTATGGCCCACTTTTCTTCCCCAAGTCACCGATTTCTGCACTCCGTCTCATAATAAATAATACATTAGTGTTGTCATGTACCTTACCTGGAATCGACGTCCTTGAAACTTGCATGAAAGAGACACCACAAACGTCACCTAGAAGTGATATCGACTCAAAACCGCGAGGCAAAAGCCCGGAAACGCTTGGTTTCCTTTCCTCAATACCGAGGCTCTGTGAAAGGTCACCATCGGCAGCTGCCCTTCAATTCTGATACGTTGTTCATGTTTTCGCATCCACGGTACATTTCGCACTCGACGGCAACCTTCGTTAATTGCTCACTGCCTGAGTTTCGTCTCGAAAGTGACTTGGATGGGTTGTGAATAAGGACAGTAAGGTTTTGGAACCATCTCATGTGGTGAAAATGGCAACCACATTCTTCAACATGGTTTCGGCCATCCGCCTCAAAACCACGGCGTTCCTGCAGTCGCTCTTTCTGTTTCCCTTCAACACCGCTCTGCAAGTGGTTCAACTTTTTCCCAATTTTCGCCAAACAAACCCACCAATCCTTCCTTGTTCGACTCCGAGTTCGAGTTCTGCTTCATCCTCGCAAGAAGCCCGCAACACCACCGCTGGGGACGGCAGTCGCAACAGTGACGACAACATGGCGGCCATCTCTTCCGCGACTGTGCCGCGGGGCCAACATGCACCGGCTTCGAAAATTATCTCGGCTCTTCCACGCACTCCTCCCGGTACAAAGGAGAACCACTTGCTGAAGACGGTTTCGCCAACGGACGTCGACGATCAGCTCCGTCGCGATATCTCCCGTTTGAAGCTTAACGAGGCCGATACAGCAGCCGAAACGCCGCCCAATCTGCTCAAAGATGTGGTAGATGGCGGCGCGGGTAACAGCGTAGAAAATGGAGTCGGCAAGCGAGTCACGCAGAACGGCGCACTGCTGCAGCAATCCGGCCCGGACAGCATCAGCGACAGTGTTGCCGGTGAGGTCACGCGAACGCTTCCAGTCCCTCTGACGCATACAGTTTCTCAAACTAGTAAGTTGAAAGAAACCACGACGACCATTCAGCTGGACGGCGTCGCTGTGCACATTCGGGACAATGTCGAGACGCCTGAGCAGGCAGCCGAGAGGGCCATGCATAGCCGGTTTATGAGGGAGGCTTTGGATATGGTAAGCATCCAACTGTTTCCCCTTGACTTGAGAGAGGCGGTTCGTTGAAGCCAAACGTATTTGTAGGCCAGACTTGCCCTCAAAACCAACGAGACCCCCGTCGGCTGCGTGCTCGTCTACAAGGGGCGGGTCATCGCCAGAGGCATGAACGCAACGAACGTCACTCGAAATGGAACGAGGCATGCCGAACTCATGGCGATCTCTGCTTTGTTATCTTACTTACCCAAATCCGACCTCGAATCTAAGGCCAACGCATCCCATGAAAAGGGCGGCGGAACTAGATTGCCTCTCGGCAACAAGACCAACGAAGCACAAGTTATGGAGGAAACTAGCACCTGGGGAGATGTGGACCCCAAGGATGGCCACCTTTATCCGTATGGGCAAAAGCTTCATCCCTCTCCTCGCGTGGACCCATCCGTCATCACTGAATGCACATTATACGTCACGGTCGAGCCGTGCGTCATGTGTGCTTCGTTGCTTCGCCAGTTCGGGATCAAGAAGGTTTACTTCGGCGCCGTCAACGACAAGTTCGGCGGTACCGGTGGCGTGTTTCGGATCCACAAGAACTCACCCTATACCATGGCCTCGGCGCCTCCGTCGCCTGTGCCCCAGAACGGCAAGGGTATTGCGAGGCCAGTTCTCGAGCGCCGCCCGGCTTCCACGGATATCGTCCCAGAGGAACACACGCCGGTCAACGAGACTAAAAACGGTGACAGTCTTGTTCCTTGCCCCATCGAAACATCTAGGCTCCCCGGAGATGGCGGTAATGTTGAGAGGGGATACGAGGCCGAGGGAGGATGGGGCCGTGACGAGGCCGTGACGCTTCTCAGGCAGTTTTACGTACAAGAGAACAACCGAGGTGGGTGGTTAATTCCTTTGCGTATCTGACTCGTGTTTACTAATATTCTTATAGCCCCAGTACCGAGAAAGAAGGAAGGCCGAGCTGCCCGTTTAGCGGCGATGATGGAACGCGATGGCCAGGCGGGCGGCCCTGTAGACGCCGGCGACGGTGCGAAGTCGCGGGATAACTCCGGCACGAATACGCCTGTCATTGAGGAGTCGCGCACCGAGATTGTAGCCGAGGCTATCGCCGTCTAGCTGTCTTAGAGTTTCAACGGCGGTAAGAACCGGGAGATATAAGCACCAGCCAACATGCTGCATTGGCATTCGCGTGCTCCCCGATTCTGGGCATAAGGTCCGGCTCCAAACCTTCATGCCTTTTGGATAACTGGCCTGAGGTTGTTTCAATTTTTCAATCAGGTTGAGTCCAGGGTTGTTGTCCGCAGTCACTAGTAATGAGGAAAGGGTATACCAGACCCCTACCGCGCGTCTGGCCAAGGTTGATATGTTAAATACTCGTGTTTGCAGACAACAGTGGCCCCCACGGAAAGGGCACATGATCGGCCGCCGCATAAGTTGGAGTTATGGCATTGTATCGAAGTATGATTTATCACGCTGTCCACCTGAGTTGGGGTGCACATCCCCGTGTTATTTGGTTTGCTATATCTAGCGGCAATGGCCGGCGCCTTGCATGATAGATCATTTCCTTTTCCATAGACGTCGCCACACGGCCACAAAATGGCGTGCCGCCGATTTCTGCAAACCTCCTTCTCCTTAACCCTGACGATGCAGGCCCCCCTCATGCCCCCCTCCAGCGCCGCAATAACTTCCTCTCCCCACACCTTCGCACCCCCCGCCCGCCCCTTCCCGGCCTCCTCCGAGAAACTGAACCCGCTTCGGTCCAACCACTCCAACCAATGCTCCGCCCCTCGCCCCCTCCTCCGCGGCGGAGAAGACCTGCGCTGACATCAATGAGATCAGGCCGGGAACGTGTCGTGCCAGAAGACGGTCGCGCCGCACACAGCGCAGAACTCGCGCGCCCGGCCGGGAGAGGACTCATATTTTTTGAGTGGGACGCCGGCTGGTAGGTGGGAGAAGTCTAAGGGCTGGTAGGTGGCGTGATTTAGACTGGACGGGGGAGGAGAAGGAGGAGGAAAGAGAGGCGAAGGGGCTGCGGGGACGGGGATGCTGCTGCTGCTGCTGCTGCTGCTGCCGCGGATGGCGATGTTGCGGCGGGGGATGAATGCCCAGGTCTGGATCTCGAAACCCGAGGTTAGGCAGCAGAGCTGGCAGGCACAGGTCCCGGCTAGGTAGCGGTAGGGGACGTGGGCGTGGGCGTTGTTTGCTTGAGGGGGGGAGGGGATTGAGGAGGTGTTGGTGTCGGCATTGGCGTCGATGTTGGTGTTTGTGGGCC
Organism: Chaetomium globosum CBS 148.51; assembly: GCF_000143365.1. NCBI lineage: Eukaryota > Fungi > Ascomycota > Sordariomycetes > Sordariales > Chaetomiaceae > Chaetomium > Chaetomium globosum. Next base: position 4,214,555 of record NT_165978.1, read on the forward strand.
GGAGATACCACTTCTCGTGGGAGGGGTTGAGAATGGTGGGAAGGGGGGTGGTGGTGTAGGGGAGGAGGAGGTCGGGGTACGGGGAATTGGGGTTGAGGGGAGAGGGGGAGGCACGAGCTATGAGCAAGGTGATGGAGGTGCAGTGGCATGAGGCGCGGAGGGTATCGTTGTTGTTCTCGTCCGGTGGCGGTGGTGAGTCGGTGTCATGGGAGGGTGGGGGTGCTTGAAGCCAAGGTGAGAGGCCACCGTCGTTGGTGGCGTTGGTGTGTTGGTGGTGGGAGGTCTCAGGGACACGGCTTGACGCCGGCGCATCGATAATGGTGCCTGTTGCTACCTCCCATTTCCATTCTTCGGAGGGTGCGGTAGGAGATGGGTGTCGGGCACGGAAAATGTGGCATCCGCAAGTTGAACAGAAGTATCTGGTCGATGCTGGGGAGACAGAGTAACTCTCCAGTCCAGTGGTGGATTGAGGAGAAGATATGGGGGTATAGGAGGCACATAGAAGGCCTGTCGAGTGGCGGCAAGTGTCACAGTGGCAAAGTGACAGGTTTGAGAAGACGCCCTGGGTGTCCCGTGGGGTGAGTACCTGCTTTGCGGCGTTGCAGTGGCAGGTGATGGTGATGGTGTGGTATGCGGAGTCCATTGTAAGTGCCTTATTCAAGGAGATCCGATGAAGTAATAAAAGAGAGAAAAAACAGAAAAACAAAGAAACCGTCCAAATGTCCCAGATAGATAGGTACCTTAACCAAGAAGGCACTTACAACAACTGCAGCGTTCATCACTCGGCGGGGCATGTTCCGCTATAAATACCTTCCTTAGCCAGATGCACGGCCTAATTTTCAGCCGGTGCCCCGCCATCTCATCATGGCAAGATGTATGTATGGACATACGGTAGATACCCGAGGCTGCCTAGATGAACCTGAAGCATCAACCCACAATTTTGTTCGTTCAATTTCACCAATTCCCAAAATATGGATACGGCAGCTGAAGAGCAGCAGTTGCCCGTGATGGCTTCGGATCCATGCACTTACACGCACAAGTACTGTCCACGGGCCGGGACACGCAGCGCAACATCATAACCCCACCAAATCGATAAACAGCACCCCGCAGGGCAATTACCGGGTGGCCGCCTAGCTCTTCGGGGCGTTGTTTAACTCGGTGTGCAACGGCAGCCGAAGAAGAGGGCGCGGTTAACTCGTCAAAGTCAAGCCAAGGCGTGCTCGACAAGATGACGGGGAGGAAGGTCGAGCAACACACATACCATTTGCTTGTTTCCAAGACACTCGAGTCACGGGTCATCAACCTGAGCGAAGGGTATGTCAACAACATCAATTGGGTCTCAAGACCTGGTCTACGAGAGACAGTATCATCCTGGCTAGCAACTCTAAGCCGCTTGGAAGTGTCAGGGCCCTCGCTTGCCGCTTCCATCATCTAAGGCATTCGTCAACTCGAGCTTGAGCCGTTCCCAGCTAACGAGGAACCTGACAAAGCAGTTCTTTCAACCATGGTCGAAAGTTTATCTGTTAGGCGACAGAGCACGACTTCCTGGGCCCCGATATGATCTTCCTCGTTCTCACAACTACCGAAGGTTAGCAACGACCCAGGCTTTGAGTTCCGGGAGCCCTACCGGACTTCAGGCGCATACCCAGGAGTACGTGAGGTTCGTTTTGGGCGCCTCACAACTAAAGATCGCTTGTTCGTCAGTCACCCAGGGCCACCGGCCCTGGAACGGCGTTGAGGTGGGATGGTAACACTGCTACGCGAACGTTGGGTCGTGCACTTTGTGGAAGATTCGACCGAAATACATCGCAAGCATCCCCTGCAGAGACTCGTGGTAGCTAATTCACTTCTGCTATGCCGTCTTCTCGGCCCGGCCTGTCGCAACGGCCGTGTCCTTATCTGAATTCACCGTCTGGCCGTCGATCTTCTCCGTTACTCCCTCGGCGTCAGACACTGACGCGTTCGGGGTATTGCGCCAAAAATCCTTCTTCCCCTTCGCCAGCCGCCCCATCCAGGGGGGCATGATACCGCCCTCGGTCCGCCACGTCCATGGCTCCTTGAGCTCCTTGTTAGGGGGCACAATGCGACCACCCGACGCCTTTTCGATGATCCACACCAGGGAATTGATCAGGATGTACAGGCAAATCCCAGCAATCAACCCATCGGCGATGGAGTAGGTGAAGGGCATGATGGCGATGGTCAAGAAGGCCGGCAGCGAGTCTCCGAGGTACTTCCAGTTGATGTCGGTCACAGCCTGGACCATCATGGAGCCGACTAGCACAAGCACGCAACCGGTTGCCCACGGCGGGATCGAGGCGAAGATGGGGGCAAAGAAGATGGAGATGAAAAAGCAGAAGCCCGCCGACATTGCCGTCAAACCCGTCTTGCCGCCTTCGCCGATCCCCGCGCCAGACTCCACAAAGGCAGTAACTGGTGGAGTTCCCAACACGGCGCCGATCGAAATGGTGAGCGAGTCGACCATGTACGCCCAGGTCGAGCCCTCGAAGTCCTGAGTGACAGGGTCGACAAGGTCGGCATAGCGAGCCATGGAATAGAGGGTGCCCGTGGTGTCCAGAATGTCGACGTAAAGGAAGGTCACTAGCGCGAGGCCAAACTGACCACCATAATGGCCCACATCCCAACGCTGGACGTTCAGAACCTTTTGAATCGGATGGAAGTCGACCACCTTTCTGAAGAAGTCGAAATTGGCATCTCCGAGCTCAGTATAGGGGAAGTAGGTGACGGGCGTGGTGCGGGGCCAAGAGATGATAGAAACGAGGATGATACCGGCGATGATGGCGCCTTTGACCCGGTACATCATCAGCATGACGGTGAAGACACCGCCACAGAATATTCCAATCCACATCATAGGGCTGCGCATTTTGACACTGTCTGGGCATTGCCCATCGGCATCTCGAAGCTCGTCAAGACATCCCGCCAAGGCGATGGGCACCGATGTGCCGCCGACAATGAGACCGATTCCCTCGGCATACGTCAAACCGATAAGAGTGAGGAAGAGCCCAATACCAACACTTGTGGCCAGTTTGATGCAGCGGGGGATGGCACGAGCGAGCCATTGCCGCAAACCGAGAATCGCAAGGCCGAAGAAAATGAAGCCCTCGATGAAGATGGCCGTCAAGGCGACCTCAAACGGGACCGGCCCCGTTCCATGCTTCCCGACAACCGTATAAGCAAAATACGCGTTCAATCCCATACCAGGGGCGATCCCCACGGGTCTACCAACAGCGTTGCGTTAGCAGGTCACCTTTTGTTTTTCTCGACATACTCAGTCACATGGAGTTTGACGTACAAATTGGCAAAAAGTCCCATACAGAAGGTCCCCATGGCGGCCACGGCGGCGGTAGCTGTGACAAGGTCTTTCTTGATGTCGGCTTTGCAGAGGAGGTACTGGGTGTCATTTTCACAGGGGATAATCGACTTCGCATTCGCGGATTCGTTGCACACACAGGTGCCTCCGCTGTCGGAAACGATGCTAGCATTGACGGCAATGATGTACCTGTGAGCAGTGTCAGCATCATCTGCCCTAGAAATTCACATTGCGCCCAGCCGACTCACGCCATGGCAAAGAAGGTTGCAAGACCGGCACGCAGCTCGGTAAAGAAATACGACCCTTTTCTCTCCTTTGGCTGTTGGGCAGCCTTTAGCATCGTTCCCAACACCTGACACTGTCCGAAGTGCTCACATGTCCACATCCATCAAGCTTGAACCAGCGACCGACCGGACCAGTGGCGATCCGCCGGTTGGTCTTTTCGATCCAGCCCATAATGTCGAATTCTTTGAGCAACCGGCCACGGTGAGGAGTTGGAGTGTTGTGTGCTGTGTGAGATGGATTGTTTGAGGCTAGGTCGGGAAGACAGCGAAGCTTTCAGCAAGCCCGACTTGGGAGAGAGCGTTGCTGAGGAACTCGAGCTTTTGCGATGGTTGTGGGTGGCAACCCAACCTTTAATACCGGCGCGAACCGGGACTCGGGGCCTTTGGCGCGACCCGGGGTTTAAGTGGGATGGATGGTTGGAGGGATGGGAAAAAATTCGCGAAAATCTCTTATCTGTGGTCGACCACCACAGGGACAAGCTTCCGAGTAAGTTATGGAGCAGCGCGTTCAGACTTGGCAGAGTGGACATGGGGGAGGTGTTTCGAGAAAGTATTGAAACCCCCACACGCTGATATCTCCCTAGAAACGACTCTTCCCCGGCGAGTGCCCGACAGACTTGTTGACGAACACACAGCTGCCGCCGGCTTTCCTTGTCACCACTCGGAAAAGGACGAACATGCGGGGAACCCTCGCCGCTAGTGCTCGATGAGATCGCCCTCCTTCCCAGCGTCACATCCAAGAACAATTCCCATTTCCGGGTACTGATTTGGATCAGACGTACATATACGATACCTTGTTTATGAGATGTTTCTTCTTGAAGAAGCCCCTGCATGTGACGGAAGGAAGATTGATTGGATAAACAACCCCATTGTTGGACAGGCTCGACGAATATCTCTCTCAAAATCTTGAGACACTGGGGCACCGCCGATTGCCTCGGCTGGCTATCCTGGTAAAACCCACTGCTCACATGCTGTGCTAACCCAAAGAAGGTTCCTTCATGCACAACAACCGCCATCCCGCTGATAGGCCGCCACCACCACGCGAGACCCTGCCTTATCAGTTGGGACGAGGCTCGGACACCAGACGGCGCTCCCCGGCCCGCCAAACGTGCGGTCCCGTCCGACCGCCAATCCGACACCAGGCCGGTGCCGATACTCGAGAGATTTCGGTCTCCGGCTTATTCCTCTTCCTGACTGCAACTGGTTGTGGGCTGTGGGGGAATGTCGTGGTTGGTTCATTGTGGCCATGTTGAGCACAACCCGAATAGAGTGGGGTCTCACCCACCATGTTGCGCTGTGCCACCACGCCACTCAGGGCTGGATGAACTCGTGCTGGGATGGTCCCGGCTCGCTGTTATCGGGATGCAGGTTTGTCTCATCTCATGGTGTCGGGCCGGGCCCCCCTAACTGGCAACTGCCCCTCTGGACAGCCAACCGAGTTGGCAGTGGAATGCGCGGACTGGGTTATAACTAACTAGCGGTGTTCAATGTTCGAGAAGTCGCTCGGCGAGCTCGGGCAACCGGCTTCCCGGGGTGTCAGGCTGATAATGACTCAACTGCTTCAAAATGTAAACAGCTCGTTGGTTCACGATGGATACGAGAGACTGATTCGGACCCAGCTGAACCCGACACTATTAATGCAGAAAAAAGCCTGGTAAGATGGAATCAATTTGGTATCATCGCGAATAATCAATCTTGGCCAGTTCCCATCCGTTATGCCTTTCTAGATGCTACCCAGTCACCCAGCTACCCATTGTCGCCCTGAATGGTCGTACATCATCACGCATCGGGATATCATGCTGTTCTCTCTTCTACCTTCGGCGCCCAGCCCCCAAAGGCCGACCGCATCCCTTCATGATGTGATAATTTCAAACAACTGCAACATCCCGGCGTGATCCCCGATCGCTAACCGTGTCCCCTCACTGTTGAACGCTGCCGCCGTGATGGTGTCTCCCGTCCACGCAAACTCGCCTCTGAACTTCCCTGTCTGGACGTCCATGACATCGAAACCTTCCTCATTCCGGCAGGCCAGGTACCTGCAGTCCGGCGAGACCGAAAGCGGCCACCCTTCATTCACGCGCACCGCGTTCAGGTTGTAGTTGTGCACCCTCCCCGTCTCCAAAAACCACAACACCACGTCCCTCCCCCACACCGTCACCACTAGCTTCCCGTCCTCGGACACCTGCATTATGCTGGCCGGTGCCCTCGCCCCGATTTCCACCCTTTGCAGCGTCCTCCTCGTCTCCACATCCGTCACCCTCAAATACCCATCCTTGCCCGCGCTGACCAGCGCCCGCCCGCCGCTCTCCCACAACGGCAAAAACGCGAGCTTGGTGACCTCGTCCGAGTGGCACATGATGGTCGGCCCCGGGCGAACATAGCCTTCCTTGGTCTTGGGCATCCTGAGCACGACCATGCGGCTCGGGTCCCGCGACGACACCCCCACCAGCACCTCCCCGTCGGGGCTCCACGCCACGGGCGCGCAAATCGCCACGTCTTGCTTCAGCAGCCGCTCCTTGCGGCCCAGGTCGTACACCTCGAGCCGCGGCAGCAGCGCGCCGTACGACTCGGTGTACGACGACGACGCATTCGCCGCGGGGATCAGCGAGGGACACGCGACGATAAAGTCGGCGACACCTGGTTTCAGGGCGAAGCCGCCGTGGACGCGCAGGCCGTGGCTCGAGAGCATGGTCGACGCGCTGGCGAGCCGCTGGCCGGTGCCGGCGTGCCACGCGCTCAGGCCGAAGGGCCCCTCGGGGGTCACGCACCGCGTGTTGATGGACTTGGGCACCAGGGCGGCGAGGTGCGAGTCCGACGCCGTGAAGGTCAGCTGCATGATCTCGGCTTCTATATGCGACCGCACCTCGACCGACTTGATGAAGACCATGGTGGTGAGATTCTCGGGCGGGCCGAGTGGTTCTTCCTCGGGCGGGTCGTCCCATCGCCTGGATCGGCTGCTGGTGCTTTGCTGGTCTGAGGAGGGGGCGAGGGAGGAGGAGGCAAGGGATGGGGGGACGTCGAGGCTGGCCTCGAGGTCGGTTGCGAAGCGGGGCGGGAGGTCGGTCATGGTGATATTTTTAAAAAAAGAGGGTTGATGGTATCGAGGTTGTCCTCGGGGGTGAGAAAGGGGGGAGGGGAGGGAGGAGGTTGGACGTTGTTGACGCGGCTTGTACAAGCTTGCGCAGGCTGGCGCGGGATGTGACAGGTTAGCTATAACTTGGGTTACTTATACATTTGGGCTAGGGTTGCACCGCGGAGACCACTCAACATCACGATGGTCATGAGTTGTTTATGGGATGCAGGTACACTGGCTTGAATGGGGGCTGGGTTCGCAGTCCATCCAACGAGAGCCGCACCTACAAGGGTTGATTGCTGCGGTTCTTGCTTGGCTTAATCGGGGCAGACCCCAGGGCGGAATTAGGTGAGTGCTTGAGAATTGGGCAGGGTTTAACCATTGGCAGTTGGTTACACGAGTCCCGCACCGTCGCGATCCATCCGGCACTGCCCGGCGCGCAGTTGGCGCCTGTGTGTTCTTTTCTAGTCCTCCCGTGGGTCAATGTTTGGGGCTGCCCGCGGGGGAACAGGCCTAGAAAATCTACAATTGCCCGCCAAGCGGCGCTGTTGCAAGCAGTGTCCCGTGGTAACCACTTTGCCGAGTATCCGAAAAGCAGTTGAGCCTCCCCAACCGAACGAGAAACGTACATGTACAAATGGGGTCTAATCTGCAGAGACAGGAAATATAGAAAATGAACAAAGTGAATCTCGGTGTAGTGTATTGCTTCGGAAAGCAAAGGGTGGGAGATAATAGGCAATTGGCGACCTGTCCTCATAGCATTCACCCCTTTCCATGAAGAGACGAGGCTTTGTGATCTCTAAAAGACAGGCCCTAAGGTTGCCCAAATACTGCAACAATGGGGTCCCGCCAGAACCGACTGACTACCTGCTGTTGATATGCTGAATGGCAGCAAGCCACTTTTGTTCATCCGCCCTGGAGCATTGCTGTTAGCATCTTAAGAATAAACCCGGAATAGACAGACCACTCACTTGTCGAACTTGAGGAGCTTCCCCAGCACCGGCACTAGCTGCGCCCGCAACCTGTTGTCCTTCTGCTCCAGGAACTGCAACAGAATTGTCTTCAAGTACATGGCATCCTGGCTGCCACCGCCTTGCTGGGATCCGGAGCCGTTCAAACTGCCGGACCGGGTCGAGTCTATGGAACTCCGCCCCGAGCTGGCAACAACTGGCGACGACAGCTTCGCCTGCAGCGCCTTGGACTCCTTGGCGAGTTTGTCGTAGCGCAATCGGTAGTCATCCAACGCCCGTCGCAGCTCGCCATTCTTCTTTTCCGTATCCCGGACCTGCTGCTCCGACCCGTCGAGCGTCGACCTCAGATTCGACACGGTAGTCCGCATCTCGGTGACCTCGGCCCCGGCCCGCTCCTCGTACGCCTCCAGCTCCTCCCTCCTCCGCCGCCACTCGCGTTCCTTCTGCTCCAGATCGTCCTTTTCGCTCGCAAGCGCTTTGACCTCGCGTTCGAGATCCCGGACCTTCTGTCTCAGTTCCTCCGTCTCCCTGGTCTTGCGCCGCGCCAGCGCACTGGATTCGTCTTCGAGCCGGTCGCGCTCCTCGACGGCGGCGTCCATCTTGGCGCGCATATCGCGCACCTTGGCGTCGGCACGCTCGTCCACGTCGGCGAGCAGGCGGCGCATGGTCTCGGCCTCGCGCGTACGTTCGCCGAGCATCTTGCGCGCCTCGGCCAGCTCCTCGTCCAGGCTCTCGCACTGCGACTGGCTCTCCTTGAGCTGAATGCTCAATTCCGCCGTCTGGTCGCGCATGCTACCCTAGGAGGTTTTGCGCGCTGGTGTACTGGTTGGTCTTGAGCTCCATTTCTTCTCGGAGGACTTTCCTGATCCTTTTTGAGGCGGGTCGCTTCGTCTTCGAGTTCGCGGATGCGTGGCCGTAGCTTAGCAGCCTCGTCTTGCACGCGTTGGAGTTCGCGCGAGGTCTTCTCTTCTCTGGCTGAGATCTCAATCTTTTTCGGCTTCTGAGCGGCGGAGGTCGCGGCCGGCCACGCGTTTCTCGTCTTCTAGGCGTAGGCGTGCGTTTGCTTCTTGCGATATCTTCTCGTGTAGTGTCTTGATCTCACCCTCGCGATCTGTGGCGAGGCGTTGTGCCCTGGAAAGCTCCGTCTTCAGCTCCTTCTCGCGCTTTTCGAGGTTACGCAACTCGGTGTTCTTCGCTGCTAGTTCTTCCCGTGTGGTCTTGAGTGCGACCGAGTCTTGCCGCAGGCTCTTCAGTTCGGGCTGGGCTTTCTGGAGGACTTCTCTAAGCGAGGTGAGATCTTTGTACCGAGTCTGAGCTAGCTGTTGCGCGGCAGCCAGATCAGACTGTAGTGTCGAGGACTTCATGTTGAGGTTCTCAAACTCTTCCTTCAAGGACTTGTATTCGATTTGAAGTTCGCTGCTGCCCTTGGCTGCTGCTGCTGAAGATTCGGCTTCCTTCTCCAGCTCTGAGATACGCTCTTGCAATGCCTTCTTCTCGGCCTCGAGCTCCTTGATCCTCTCCTTTGCCTCGACGTGATCCTGGCCAATGACCATCAAATTCTCTTGGAGGTTCTCAATCTCCTCGCGCAGGTCTTCTTCCGTCTTGCGTTGTTTTGATAGCTTCTCAATCCGTTGGTCCTTGTCTGCCAGTTCTTCCTGTAGACGACTCAACTCCGCTTGAAGTTCCTCACCAGTTGAGCCTTCCGCCGGCGATGCGGGCCGTTGATCGGTTGTTGACGCCTCGCTCGGGGCGGGCTCTACTGCGGTAGCCGCGGTGGACGCGCCGCCCTTCTTCTTTTTCTTATTCCTCTTCTTACCACCACCGCCGCTACCACCGCCCCCTGACGGGGGCGCAAGACCACTCTC